>NC_134402.1:304369823-304534823 GCF_038048845.1 Mixophyes fleayi | reverse complement strand
TTTGTAAAGATAATTTGCAGATCATTAGTTTGTTAGCCTAAAGTATTGGATAATATTGGCCTTTTTCAACAAACACCAACTAGTTTGTAAAAACATTAAATATATTCATGTATATTATTTGGAAAGGAAGATAGGAACTGCTGATGCATTACTTCAAGTTATTTAGTCCTCTTTAGTAGCATAGGCCAACAACAGAAGGAGTAGTTACAGTTCTGTGGGCTGAATTTTTTTCTTCATCTTCTGCTAACTGGTAGAGGGACATGAAGCATAGAACGCATATACATCTTTCAGTGTAATTATCATTAAGCTGCCTTTATTATTTAACAATGACAGTATACTCAGTGGAATAACTAAAGACTGCTATAAAAACATGTGGTTAGCTGCTAGCATGTGATCTTTGAATCATCGTAAAGGACAACCCTTTATTTCGTTTATTTTTAGCTGGAGCACAGGGACAATTTGTGACCTTTTCCTGTCTGTCCAATGCAACACTAGCCGTCTGTGCTGTCCAAATACATTTTAATTTCTTTCTATTTCAAGCAACTAATAATATAAGTGATTTCTGTTTTTGTATATAATATGTTATAGAATTTTCCTTAATGATATTCCTGTAGTCCAGGCATTTTGAAAAGGAAGGACAATTTTTTTTCTTTACTGAAGAATGCTTTAATTTCTTAAGTCTTACAGTTTCCAGACACATTATTACTCATTGACAAAACTACTTCCTGTGGTAATGGACTAACAGTGGTGAATTAAGACTACCACTGGCCCTGGGCAGACTTTAAACCATATACTCTAAGAATGCGGACTGATTTTAGGCAAAGTATGAAAAGGACGGGTTGGGTACTATACAACGACTGTTGAAATCCCGACACTACTTACCTTGGCGTGATTAAACCAAAGACCTCATCGCCAACCGAGTGGAAAGACTGACAGCTTGAAAGGAAGACTTTAGTAAATTACGGCAGCTGAAGATCCCGGTAGCGTCCAATGGCTTCAGATTGAGGGGACACTCTGTCATCCGAGCTCTTAATGTAGTAATTTAAAGTAACTCCGCCTGTACAATGTACATGGCTTATTAAACAATCTTGTACAGGCGGCGTCTCTTTAAATTACTACCTTAAGAGCTCGGATGACAGTGTGTCACTTCAATCTGACGTCATCGGACGTTGCCGGGATCTTTACATGCCACAATTTACTAAAGTCTTTGTTTCAAGCTTTCAGTCTTTTCACTCATTCGGCGATAATATCTTCGGTTTAATCGTGCCGGGGTTAATAGTGTCGGGATTTTAACAGTCCTAAAAGTGAGTACCACCGGAAAAGCACTGTATTACCTGCTGACATGCACAAAGTGCCCCCAAGCATAGCTTTCAGCCATGATCAAGTATAAACACATTTTTAAATAAAGTCATTAGGGTTAGAGTCAGGTTAGGCTAGGGATTGGAGCAGTTTTATAACTTGGGGGGTGTTTAGTGAGGATGTAAGTATTAGGAGGAAAATTCCATATCTATTTATGTAACACATATATGCTTTTTAGAATGACACTTGTCAATTGTCCTTCAAAATATATCATTTTACTTAATATTATTATCTCTAGTCCATAAACTTCCATCTTGTACCGACAAATATGGTAAATGAAATGTACAAGGCAGGTAGACAGGCAAGTGAAATAAACTATTTAATTCTGTTGTGGCATAAAAACTTTTACAAGTTTATATGTGAGTAGGTCGATATATAAAACACATCAATGGACTTTGTCTATTGATTTTTCTGTAACTAGTATGAGCATTTCACATAGTCCTGAGCTGTCAGAGTATTTATCTAACAGCTCTGAGATATGTGAGATGTGTGTAAACTACCAGTGAGGATTTCAAAGCAAATGGAGGTTACACTAGCAAAGGTGGGTCCAGGTGGGTTGGTGTATTGTGGTAGCAGTGCAAGGGGTATATATTGAATAAAATAAATAAATAAATAAAGCAAAAGTAATACACATATATCTACTATATAAATGCCTAGTGGCGTGTGTGAAAAAAAAACCCAACAAGCTGCAGCGCCACCTGCTGGGCAGAGTTATACACTGATCTGTATATTTCTTGAAGGAGAAGTGACACTTGGGAGTGGTTGGTGGTTGCCGGGGGTGACAGTGGGGAGTTTTTAACACCTTAAGTAGCTTGATGAAGGATGTGGCGATGAAGATGAAGGATGAGGAGATGGAGAAAAATGATGAGGTGGTGACATGTGGACTAAACCACGTTAAAAAAGGGGCGCTTGCGTCGGGAAGTAATGCTCTTCCCCTGAGGAGGCCTGGGCTAGGCCCAAATGCATGACAAGAACCTTTTTAACACCTTAAGTAGCTTGATTTGACTAGAATGCATGAGTATCATGCGTGGGTTAACTAGTATATATATATATATATATATATATATATATATATACACACACACACACACACACACACACACACACACACACACACACACACCACCACCACTCCTCCTGCTGCTTTCATTGTAAAACTATCAATTTCAATTTACGTACATTTTCCATACCACTGCTTCTAAAGTTTCATATATATATATATATATATATATATATATGTATATATATATATATATATATATATATATATATATATATATATATACACACACAAGTTAACCTGTGCATGATACTCATGCATTCTAGTCATTATCAAGCTACTTAAGGTGTTAAAAAGGTTCTTGTCATGCATTTGGGCCATAGCCCAGGCCTCAACCACCAACCACTCCCCACTGTCACCCCCGGCAACCACCAACCACTCCCAACTGTCACTTCTCCTTCAAGAAATATATATATATTTTTTTAAATCTTTATAAACGCTTTTAACAATTAACAAATTAAATTAACAAATTAAAAACATCTTAGTATACCAAATTTCAGCCCTTTCTGAATTTTTTTTTCCACACACACTAAGAATTTAGTAGGTCAGTGTATAACTCCGCCCAGCAGGTGGCGCTGCAGCTTGGTTTTATTTTTTCCACACACACACACAGACAGACAGACTAACACACGCCACTAGACATCTATATATTAGATATAATCTCTAAGAATATACGTGCCAGTGTGTGCTTTGTTTCAGTGTGCATCTTTCTTGTATGCTTATGTTTCCGTAAGCTGCTTTACTTGTGTATTTTTAACAATACATACCCCCTATGGTAAATGATTGCAGATAAAACAGTTAAAGAGTACATAAAGATTTCTCATAAAGATTTCACTTCTTTATGTGCTCCATATGTTCACTATATCCCTTAAATTGCTAGTTCGTTGGAACAGGATCCACATTACATTTTGTTTAGTTCTAGTCATCACTGTGATGTAATTAAAACCACATTTAGCTAACAGACCGACTACCCGAAGAGACCCCTGCCAGGGCTTCACAGACATCTTTCTATAGCTGTAGGTAATTGTTCGGTTTTGCAAATAGAAAAATGAAGTGCTTCTTGCTATATACAAATGCTTTTATTCCCCCCACAGTAGAACTGGGGGATACATCTGGGTGTTTTCCCCATCCATCCTATTCCTAATTCTCACCCCTCCTCCTGCCACAATATGCTGTTACACATTTTATTATACCATGTTTCCATATGGTTTTCTTAATATTGCCAGATGCAAACAAGCATCTGAGTTTTCCTCCTTTATTCTATTTCACATAGTTGTGTTCATCTGGGTACTTGTCTTTCCATTTGCTTACTTATTTGTACAACTTTTGCTGTTCTGGTTTGTGGCAATTGTTATTGCTTTTGTACTGTATTTGAAAATATAATAATTCTTAAAAAAAAAATGTTTAGCTTAAATAATTTGTTGAGCTGTATAGTCATCATGTCTAATATTTACTTGAACTACTAATCAGGATGCCTTTACATAGTATATGTATGACAGATCAGACATTTTTGTTACATTATTATTATAATTATTATTATTATCGTAGATTTGTAAGGCGCCACAGTGCTCCGCAGCACCGTACAGTAGGGAAAACTGTACATACATAAAATAGGACATACAAGGTAGACAAAATAAATGCAGACATGAAAACAAATGGTATGAAGGACCCTGCTCATTAGAAAATTTACATTCCAAATGGAAGAGGGTACAGTTGAAACAAAAGGAGTAAATGTATTTCAGAGTGGAGATTGGGATAGTTGTGAGGGTGCATAAGTGTGAATAGTGTTATTGAGTTTTCAAAGAGCATCTAAAGATTTAAAGGCTGTGGGAAAGTCTGAATGAGCGTAGTAGGGAATTCCGTAAGTGGAGAGCAGCACGGGAGAAGTCTTGTAGGTGGGAGTGAGAGGTGGTTACCAGAGATGAGACAAGACACAGGTCAGAGGTAAATCTAAGGGGAGGGGGGAGGGAGAGTATTTTGATATGAGATTAGAGATATATGCAGGGGTAGTGTTGTTGAGCGCTTTGTAAGCAAGGGTTAGTAATTTGAATTTGATTCTGGAGGACACTGTAAACCAGTGTAGGGATTTGCAAAGTGGTGCAGCAGATGTGGAGCGGTGAGAGAAGAAGATCAGTCTTGCAGCAGCATTTAGTATGGACTGAAGTGTGGATATATGGGTGTCAGGAATGCCAGATAGCAGGAGGTTGCAATAGTCAAGATGGGAGATAATGAGAGAATGGATAAGAGCTTTGGTAGCATGTTGAGTAAGAAAAGTGACAATTTTGGCAATGTTTTTAAGGTAGGGTCGACAGTACTGGGAGAGAGACTGGATGTGAATACTAAAGCAGAGACCGGAGTCAAGTGTGACACTAAGGCAGCGGGCTTGGGAGACTGAGGAAATTGTGGTGTTATTGACAGGGAGGGAGATTTGAGGACACATGGTGACTCTGGCAGGAGAGAAGATAATAAGCTCTGTTTTGGACACATTGAGCTTTAGGTAGCGCTGGGACATCCATGTGGAGATAGCAAAAAGTCAGTTGATTACACAAAATAGTACAGAAGGAGAGAGGTCAGGGGAAGAGATATAGATTTGGGTGTCATCAGCGTAGAGGTGGTATTGGAGGCCGAATTAGCAAATTAGTGCCCCAAGAGAAGAGGTGTATAATAAAAAAAGTAAAGGGCCAAGAACAGAGTCTTGTGGGACCCCAACAGATAGTGGGAGTGAAAGAGAGGATGTGCCAGAGGTAGAAACACTAAAGGAGCTGTTCGATAGGTAGGAACTGAAACAGGAAAGAACTGTTTCATGAAGGCCAATGGAGTGAAGGGTGTGTAGAAGAAGAGGGTGATTAACAGTATCAAAAGCATCAGAGAGGTCCAGGAGAATGAGTATCTTAGCTTTTTCTATTTTTTATTTTTTTTTAATAAGAATGGGTGTGAAAGTTTTTTTTAATTTATTAAAAAAACTCTCATGGTTATATATTTTTATGGTAGTAGACAGTGGTCAAATCATGACTCTGTAGACAGCGTATAGTTCAATAGCAGATTTATTAGGCTCAAGTTTAGTAACATTATACACAGCAACAAAGGAAGGCATTTACGACTTTGGGATACGAAACTACACCACTAGATTCCTCAATGACTCTCAACATCAGGAAGTCTTGAACTTCATTATTCACCACCAAAATTTTGCCTCCTTATAGTGTATTTTTGTGATCAACAATTTTGTACAATACCAGGTTGGTTCTTCCATGAGTTGGAAAACACATTTGAAAATTCCACAATACGGTCTGCTGATACTTGGCTCTGTCTCACCAATAACCGGAAATAGAAACATTACGTCCTGTTCCTTCCAGGTCTTAAAAGGATTACATAATATATTTGTATCCCCCTTCGGGGGTCGGGCTGTGGAGTCTCATAGACTACTTCCCCAGCTCTATCTAGAATCTGTAGATCCTGATATTTTGCCAACAGCTTGATCCTCTGTGAAATAACAGCAATATCACTTTTTTATGGGACAAGACACAAGTGTAGACATTACAGTAATACAATCGCTCCTTTGCATTTTGCACACTCCCATGATTCTTTCAAAACATCGAGGATCCCTCAAGGCTTCAATAGCAAAAAGTTTGTTGAAGCCCAGGGGAATATCACGAACCACTTCAGTTTTTTTTGGTTTGAATATATCTCTTCAACATTGCCTTTAAAGGACCATTAAACCATTCGACTAGATTACCAATGTGAGGATAGTAGGCCGACGTCCTAAATGAGTGGATTTATAGTAATCTTAGGACCAATTGCCTTAGACGATAAATTAAAGTCGTGACTAGATCCATGAGGACCTATTATGGATAAATGCTTCATTTTATTATCCACTTGCTTGGTCGTGGCAGTTTGTAGTAGAAACATTTCACCATAAATCTTTACCCCTTATACTAGGGTTCAAATGAGCCCACTAAATATACCTATAATTTTTTTAAATGAACCCCGACTAAAGGAAGAGAAATGAGAGGTGCTGAAGGCTGGTGGGTTGCTACGACACAGTCAGGACATAAAGTGCAAAATCTAGCCACCTCAGCATAAACAATAGACCACCCAAAAATGGGCAATAATTCTATCAGCAATTTTAACCCTCTCCAAAATTATATCCTGTATAAGTTATCACACCATGGAATGGTGCGGACAAAAGTTAGGACTGCATCAGCCTCTATGATTTCTGGGCTCTGTCCTTCCACTGCCTGTGCCAGCCTCTTTGCCCTTCTCCTGCCTGCGCCAGTCTCTCTGCCCTTCCCCTGCCTGTGCCAGCCTCTCTGCCCTTCCCCTGCCTGCGCCAGTCTCTCTGCCCTTCCCCTGCCTGTGCCAGCCTCTCTGCCCTTCTCCTGCCTGCGCCAGTCTCTCTGCCCTTCCCCTGCCTGTGCCAGCCTCTTTGCCCTTTTCCTGCCTGCGCCAGTCTCTCTGCCCTTCCCCTGCCTGTGCCAGCCTCTCTGCCCTTCTCCTGCCTGCGTCATCTTCTCTGCCCTTCCCTTGTCTTGGCAGGTCTCTCTCTCTCTGTCTCTTTATGTGTGCCTCTGTCCCTGTCTTTGTGTATCTGGCTCTAATCTTGTATGTGTCACCCCGTCTGTCTCTTTTTATTCTTTCCTTTGTGTTTGTATGTCTCCATATTTTCTCCCCATATGTGTGTCTGTCTCTCTTTACCCTTCTTATCATATTTATCCCCCCACCGTCTTCTATCGTTTGAACCTCACAACTCACTTTTCCCTTTGCTCTGCACCTTCTCCCACCTCCCCTTTATTTTCCACTTCTCCCTCTTCACCACATACCTTCCTCCTCCTCTTCTGCTGAAGTTTATACTGGAGTTCTGGTGGTTGTCGTTTAGAAGCTGGGTAGAGGTAAGCACAATCTTCTGATTTAATCATTTTCTTTATATACTACACTATGGAGCTAGCCATCTCCTCTAGGAGCTGACCATGAGCTGACAATGCTCCTTCCGTGGCACATGCACTATTTCGTGGGACCCTACCATTTGTTTTCTGTTGCTGGCATATTGGTGGAAGACCTTGGGTTTGCCCTCTATTCCAAAAGTTGTCAGCCATCCCCTGCTTGTCACCCAGCAAAAACAGATCTTCCCTGAGAGCTTATACAAACTGTGTGCAATAAATATATGTTATATTATAATGTATTATATACTGCATGATCTGTGTAATTTACTGTGTTCAGTTATTGTTTGGCTTTCCATATTTTATGTATATAAACATTTTCCAAACAGGCTCCAACATTCCAAGTTCCAGACAAAAATCATGTAGCAGTTTGTAAAAGCTGCAATAACAGGTAGGAGAGAGCAGCACAGTTTTATTATGTAATATGTCATATCCAAAGAGGCGCAGCCACACCCACCGTGTGACTGTGCCACACTCAGCAGTGTTACCACACCCCCTTTGGCCGTGCAGCACAGCATACAACTTCCCTCCTTATCATTTATGGAGGGGGCCCCAAGAATTTGCTCTTCTGGGGCTTCCCTTTTCATGCTGCAATGTATTACAAGATGTGAGGACTCTTTAGAGACAGATGACCTGGAATCCATTATTTTCATCAGTTGTGTATGTGCATCCTTGCCACACCTATCATCTTTAATCACACCTGCATATGCAGTGACCTCAGTTTGCTGACACTGACCCATATACCCTGGGATAAAATAGAGAGATAGCCTGAACTACATTAGTGTATTTGAGCCAAGAGCCTCACCAGGTAAGTGTCAGAGAGGGTAAGCTACCACATTCTTGGAATCTGGGGATACATAAGGGTTTACTTTTTTAATAATCTTACAGTATGACATTATAGAACATACTGTTGGAAGAGAAGTGCCACGCTCCGTCTTCGTCCCCGATGGTCTAGTGGCTGGAAGTGGGACACTGCTGGGATCTATCTATGCTGCGTTACTGTGCATGTGTTGTTTCTCGTTTTTGGTTACTGGTTTTCCTTTTTTGGGTGTATCCGGCTGGTTTACTAAGAAGCATAGAAGCTCTGTAGAATATGTGTGTGCTGGCAATATAGAAAACTGCACAACGTGCAGCATATTAATGCCTCAGCCTCCCAAGTGAGGTATGAGACCTAATAGATGTACTACACGGACACGTAGTACATAATCTACATAGTGCATAGAGACTGCTCAAAACACAATAATACCTGTTTTCCACAAGACTGCATACTGCTTTATACAAGACTGTTACTGCAAGGAATATACATCTGTATCCTGCATACAAGTTACTTCAGTGTATCCTGTAAATAAACCAACATTTCTGGTTAAGTTAATAAACATGTAGATTCATTCACATCCTTCTCACATTCAAATAACAACTATTGCAGACACCTGCCAATAGGTTATCCCAATACATATACTGTAGTCAATACATGTTACTCTAGAAGAGGTGTATAACCTGTGGGTAAGGGCTCCACGTGAGATCCCTGAATCTAAATGACCATAGATGCAATACATTTAATTGGGAACTGCCTATTTTGTGTTCACAAACTATGGAACACCAATGCTTGTATATAAGAAAAATGATTCTTAGGATCCCAGCTGGAGAAAGTGCAAGAGGGCACAGGAACATTTTGTATATAGTGTATATTACTTACTAAGAGCTGTGGTAAGAATGATACCCTATATTGTCTAAGGTTGTCAACAGAGCCGGTGCCTGAAAGTCTGGCACCCCTCTGCAAAAAATACATTTACGCCTTCTTCTTGTATAAATTTTTTGTTCATTCAATAATGCTTTGCTTCTTTTAATACAAATCACATAATAAACATGAATAAAGAGTAATACAAGTAAGTAAATACATCAAACAGCAAACATTTATTGATATATGAATAATATAAATGAAGAATATGTATACTTTGCAATAAAATATATATATTTTTGGCAAATTAGTTTGGTTGTGCTACCTCCTTCATCACAGTGACCCCTCTTTCATCACACTGTACCTCCCTTCAACATCACACTGTGCCCCTTCATCATCACACTGTGCCCTTCATGCTATTTTTTCTCCCCTTTATCCCCTCTTTCATAATGTGCCCTTTATGTCTCCCCTCTTTCATGCTGTTTTTTCTCCCCTTTATGTAATCTCTTTCATACTGTGCACTTTTATGCTACTATTTCTCCCCTCTGTTTCCCCTCTTTCATACTGTACCCTTCATGCGGTTTTTTCTCCCTTTTATTTCTCCCCTCTTTCATGCTGTGCCCTTTATGTCTCCCCTCTTTCATGCTGTGCCCTTCATGTCTCCCCTATTTCATGCGGTGCCCTTTATGTCTCCCCTCTTTCATACTGTGCCCATCATGCTGTTTTTCTTCCCTTTATGTCTCCCCTCTTTCATGCTGTGCCATAATGCTGTTTTTCTCCCCTTTATCCATCTCCCCTCTTTCATGCTGTGCTCATCTCTGTTATTCTCCCCTTCACTTACCTTTCTGTTTTCTTCAAGTTATCTTCTTCTCCTCTGCCTTCTCCATTGCGGCTCCTCTCCGTGTACTCTTCACTGCAAATGTTGGGCATGATGACATCATGCCCGACATTCAGTACAAACGGAGCAGGGAGGAGGGGAGGAGAGGAGGGCGCTGGCCCATCAGACAAAGTTTCCTACTTTGCAACTGCTATGTGAGTAATGTAGTAATCTGTTAATATGCCACTTTAGAGGTGTATCTTTCATGTATCAAAGGCCTGGTGTAAAGATGATTAGGGCAGCATCAGCACATATGTGTCATGGCAATAGGGTTTCTGGGATCTGTCTCGGGACCCTTGTGGCTAGCTGTGGCAGGAATGTAGTGGAAACTGGAAGGCAGGATGAGTGTCTTGCTCATAGGGGTACATCTATTCATGTATACCAGTCATTAGAAGGAGGAATGCTGGACTGGACTACGTACTGGAATAAACAACTGGAATCTGGACCCTGATGGACTGGAACCTGGACTTGGGAACAGGGAGGACCTGACCCCACGACCATCGACTTAATACCGCCAAGAACTCAGAAAGTCAGAGGAATATAGTACCACAACTGGGACTTGGAAGAGACTGGAAGTGGCAACCTCCTGAACAGAATGAGCCTGGAGCTGGCCCTGGACAACTCAGAACCTGATTTAGGCCTGGAACTGGAAGTCGGTACCGCG
This sequence comes from Mixophyes fleayi, assembly GCF_038048845.1. Taxonomy (NCBI): domain Eukaryota; kingdom Metazoa; phylum Chordata; class Amphibia; order Anura; family Limnodynastidae; genus Mixophyes; species Mixophyes fleayi. The sequence continues at coordinate 304,524,251 of NC_134402.1, read as the reverse complement.
ACACACCGAGATGGCTCCAGAAAGTGAATGGCTCAGAACAACAACCTACTACCACAGATAGCCAGTAGGAGAGGCAGAAATAGATTGATGAGAAGAGGATCCACACAGGAGGTAACAGCTGGAAACTGTACACGAGCAGATTGAATGAAGCTGAATCCACACAAGGAATAAATATCCAAAGTCTTTATTTCAGCAAGCAGTGTGAAGCTGAATTCACACAAAGAGTTAATGGTTTGAAGCCCATATAACAGCAACAAGATGAAGCTGAATTCACACAAAGGGTTAATGGTTTCAGAGGCAAACACAGGATTTGTAGAGAGGGGTTTCCAACTCTTCCTATCCCCATCATATACACAGGCAATTCTGCATGCACTATTAGATGCACGCAGCACTCCCTTTTCGAGCAGAGCCGTGTGAAGCTGGACATACCTCCCAAATGTCTCTAAAGTCCTGACTAAGTGCATCACAACAGTTAGCAGACTGTCCTGCTCTCTCCTACCTGTTCTTGCTGCTTTCACTACCTGTTGCTGCTACTCGTGTCCCTCGCTCAGTTGCTGCTTGTCTGGATCCTGGAATGTTGGGTCCCTGTTTGGAAAATAGGACCCAACAAGGTACATGATATAAAAATCCCAGCAATGAGTGAACAAAGTAGGCCTCCCTCCCCCAAAGCAGACTGATATTAAATCATAACCAGCCGGGTTTAATAATTAGGCCTCCTAGCAACCAACCCAGGCAGTAAATTAATGTCATTCACCTTTAATAACAAGATCCATTTCCCCCAAAACATCCCCAACATTAAATTAATAGTATTTACCTTTAATAATTTCTTCCCAAACATTAAATAATTAGCAATCACTTTTAAGAAATAGCTCTACTGCTCTCCAAACTCAGCCAAAAATTTAATTAATAGCACCCAAACCACCCCAGCATTAAATGAATAGTCCCATCATTCCAACCTTAATGGGTCCGCCATAAGCCCACTATTAAATAAAATATCCCCATCCTTCACCCCTACACTTACATTAAACCACCCCCTCCCCCACACGTATATTTAAAGTCCCTCCAAGTCTATGTTTACAAAGGAACTATTGTACCTGTACATTAAATCCCCCCACTTACATCATTAAAAGCCCATGAGAACCCTCCCCTTCCCCAAACACACACACACATTCACACACCCTCATCATCTAGTTGTGTGTCATGTGTCCTCCTGCTGCACACATGAGACTTGCTGGCAGTGGGAGAGAAAGTGGTGGAGACACACAGCGGGGGAGAGAGGGGCGAGGACACACAGCAGGGGAGAGATGGTTGTAAACAGTGCAGACAGAAACAATCTGCACACAAGCTGCAAAGTGCTACAGTGCCCTAAGTTGGGAAAGGGAATGGGGTTTTCAGGCACTAGGAACCCCCCCCCCCCTGGGTTTGCCTATGGGTTTGAAATCCATACAACAGCAAACAGAATGAATCTGAACTCACTCAGAGAGTAGATGGTTGAAGTCCATGTATTAGCAACAGGATAAGGCTGAATTCTCTCAGAGGGTAAATGGTTGCAATCTGTATAGAACAGGTGGAATGAAGCAGCAAACAGGATGAAGCTGAATTCACACAAAGCAAAGTATTGATGGGTTAGATCTTTATACAGCAGACAAGATGCAGCTGCAAAGAAAGAGCAACTGTGGTAGTCTGGAACCAGAAACTAGAAAAGTGTTGCACTGACAATTTGCTCAGTGTAGGAGGAGACTCTTATAGTTTGCAGAGGAAGCTAATTGGTGGCTGAGATCAGGGGGTAAATGTATCAAGGTGAGAGTTTTCCGGCGGGTTTGAAAAGTGGAAATGTTGCCTATAGCAACCAATCAGATTCTAGCTTTCATTTTGTAGAATGTACTAAATAAATGATAGCTAGAATCTGATTGGTTTTTAAAACCCGCCGGAAAACTCTTAGCTTGATAAATTTACCCCCAAGTGTTCAAACTTAGCAGGATGGCAAATGTCTCACCCAAGATGGCAGCCTCCAGTACTGCAGACAAAAGTCACGCTTGTCCCAGGATAGAATGCTGCCTATGACCAAAAGGGAGATGTACAGTGATATGGTACCGCCTAGTGGTGTAAACAGGACTAAGACCTTGATTCATGACAGTATGTATAAATAATAATAATAATAATAATAATAATAATAATAATAATAATTAAAAAACAACAACATGCTTTTTCCCAAAATAAGTAACCAACACCAGCTCTATAGCCTGATCTGGTTACTGCTACAGCAGGGGGACAACAAGCATGGGGTCTCCTGCACAAACAGTAAAAACACAAGGCTGCCAGGTGGGGCTAGTCACACTATAAGAGAGAGAGACACAGCATGTGGTCCCCCTGTCAGGGGACACATATACAGGCCTCACCTAAGCCTCTTTTGGCTGTCTGACATGCTGCTTCAGACTACCACCTCATGTCATCCATGTTCAAAAGAAGGAATAGCAATGCAAAAAAGTAATACATACTGCTTGCATAATGCATGCTGTATACAAATACTGGTCAGTTATGATTTTGTACTTAAATTTATAGTTTTTCTATGATATACTACTGTGACAGACTGGGCACCACAAGGGAATTATCAGGCTGACCCGGTCTGTTAGTCACGAACTACTACTGCTGAGATCATGTTCTACCTCCACCCCTGCTACCACCTAGATTCTATCCACCACCAATGAAAATGGATCATGGCTCTGGGGGCTGACTCAGGGAGACAGCAAGGATTGGTTAACTTTGGAGAGAGACCCAGGAGGGGATGGGGGAAGGGGTGCGGGTTGATGCTGGTGGATTTTGGCGACAGAGGACTTGGACTGATATCGAGTAGTCATACTCTATCAGTGCCAGAGAGGATTGTTTTGAAGCAGGAGCTAATTAAGCTAGATTGAGTGCTGAACCTCTAGGATTTTGCAATCACTCCATCGGGAGACACTCGCAGATTCTGGGGAATTGGTGAGCTGGTGAAGAGTTGGCCGAGCAGCCAGGAACAGCAAGATACTGAGACCCACCTAATGGATTAGAACCCCTGGTCCATCTGGATGGTCATCTGTGGACTTTGTTTCTGGGAGTTTGTGCCTGCTAGGACTCTGAGCTGAGCGGTAACCTGCTGGGGACTTTGTTGGTTCTTTTACTGACACTGGTGATTTTACTGACACATTTTTATATTTGGTGGGGTAATACATTTCTCCTTGGGGAGCACTGTTGCATTTACTTTGTGTGTAGACTTTGTTTAAATAAAGAGGTTATTATCTCTTTATTGCTTCCTTACCTGTGTGATCCATGAATCTAGTGGGTCAGCACCTAGAGAACTATGGTTAAAACCCGGGTGTCCTCACAACCACCCTCCCAAATTTAAAATGAGAACACATATACCATTTGCTATCCTGCAATGCTATCTGCCTTTTAAAGTCATCCCTGTGTTATGAAATATTCACAATGCATGGCTAGTTAAAAGATATATAAGCAGGCATTTATTACTATTGAAATGTTTTATTGTAAATGAAGGAATCCAAAAAAATAATAACCTGCACTATTACTGGTGTCTATTTTGTGTTGCTTTTAGGTCACCTGATCCTTCCAATTGGGTTTGTAGCTGACTACATGTGTCCCTAGCTGTGCTGTATGTTGTAGCAGTGGTAGGTGGTGTCACCTCTGCTACCTGTTCAGTTAGGTGAGCCTCTTCTGTGTGAGATGTATGTTTGTGGTTTGATCCTTCATTGACCTTTTACCCTAGGTTGCTATTTTCTATTCTATTTAAGTATTGAATTTTCAAATTTTGCTTTTAGCCATTTACTCATTAATTGTTTTTAATTCTGCCAGCATTCCCTAATTATATTATTTTGTTCATGTTTGTTTGCAGTAAGAAGTGTCTTGCTGCATCTCAGTAATTAGCCTCAGGGTGATGCAGAAGCAGATTCGTGGCGGAGGCTTGCATCCTCCATGGAAGAGGAATGTAGGGCAGTTCATCATAGTGTGTGGTTGTTAGGCTCTCTACCACTTCTATTTCCTTATCTATGTTAGTGAAAGACAACGAGACAGTGAAAAACACATTGTTTGCTGCTCTTTACACAAACTACATAGTGGATAATGTCTGTCTTTGATAATTAACTATTAGTATTAATTTACATGTTCAGCAGAGCTTCCAGTGGAGAAATAGAGCATAATTCATAAAATGCAGATTTCCAACAAGTAAATACAGAACAAGTATGCTGAACACTTGAGAGGCACATATGCAATAATACATATAAATTAAGCGTAATAGATAAGACATAATGCAGAATATGAAAGAGGTATAAGGACGGACAAGTGGAAAAGGTGGGAGCGGATAAGAGGTTTCCATTTATTGAGGGCTTAATCTTATGAGCAATGTAAATTCAGTAATTGGTGGCGCAGCTGTGGATGGTGTCTCACTATTAATTCCACCCTGCAGCGCTGTGCAGAGAATATGTGTCATTCACATCAGTCCCCATTGAAGCTTACAGTCTAAATTCCCTAACACACAGACTAGGGTTAATTTTGTCAGCTGCCAATTGATTACCAATATGTTTTTGGAGTATGGGAGGAAACCCGAAAGCATGAGGAGAACGAAACAAACTCCACACAGATAACATCCTGGCAAGGAATCAAACTCAGAACCCGAGCGCTGGGAGGCAGAAGCGCTAAGCACTGAGCCACCATCTTGGCATGGACGCCAATATGAAGATTTTTCTAGAGGTATGAAGTTCACTTCTTGTCTCTGCCTCCCACTCCCACCACCTATTATCTACTGTTATCTCCTTGACGCATTCAAATTCATATTGCCATCTCTTTTTTTGTGCATAGGTAGGTTAATGATTTGCTTCATCTCACTTAGAGCTGGTGTCGGGCTAAGAGGTAGTACCTAATTAAGCTTTGCTGTCCATCTTCTAAAATACTAGGTACAGAGTGGTTATACAAAAGTGTAACCCAAGCTGTTTGCCAAAGGGTCAGGGACATAGAACATATTCAGCTGAGGCTAAGTTTTTCACAAAACCTCAAACACAGAGAGATGCTGGATTACAGCCATACAGATCACAATAATATGGTAAGTATTGCAGTTATTGGCCCATGTTATAAACGAGGAGCCACATTTTTGGGAAAATTTTATGTACACACTTTTCTGGTGCAGTATGCAAGTTTGGTTTTGTGTGTGACATTACACATAGGTTATGCTGCATCTGCATATTAATATAATTATTCCCCTTGTGAGGAATGTCATCCAAACACTTTCTTGGTGTTTTTTTTATTGTTTTGAAGTTGATTTTCTAGGCTGATTTTCAAAGATGACGTGCCACTAATTTTTCTAAAGAAGTGTTGTTACTCCTTGTCAACTATATGTATAGATATATTGGTCCTGGGACTAAGAATCCAGGAAATGTCCTGGAAAGGAAAAGCATGCAAGATGGCTAAGAGAGATATTGTCTACAAATTGAACATACAGGGGCATATTCAATTAGCTTTTTGATTCGCGGTAACGCGCGTTGCCGCGAAAAGTGCGCGTTCTTGCAGGTATTACGGTACCGCATTAACGCGGATTTTCGTTCGCAACCCTATGGGCTGCGAACGAAAATCCACGTTATTGCGGTACCGTGTATTACGTTTCGCGGCTGTTCCGGCGCATTACCGCGAATCCAAAAGCTAATTGAATATGCCCCTAAGTGTTCCACCCACCAATTCCACAGGTGATGGATCAAGCATATATCTCCTAAATAGGCAACATAAGAAGAATGAAGAAACTAGCGAGAGGTATACAAGATACGTTAATACGAAAAGTGATGATTGCTGATGCCAAATTCTGTAAAATAAATTGTCATATGAATTTTCAGTGTGTTAAAAAATAATCTCATAATAATATAATGTAAAATAACATAATATGGTGTAACACTCGCTTCTGGTGATGGTAGGTGAGTGTCTGTCTGGCCAATACAGGGAGGTTAAAGCAGTCCCAATAGAGGGTACACAGTATGTGGCAACGTGGAGTCCTAAATAAGTCTGGCCTGGAGTCAGAAGTGAGCAAACAGGGGAGGAGTCCCTTGAGTGGAGCCAGTGCTGGGGGGTCGCTGCCTGTAGCAGTATGGCTGCATTAAGAGTCTGCCCTGCAGGAAGCCTGAAAAGTGTGACACAAGGAGGAGGACTGAGAGACAGCCTGCAGCTGGGGAAAAAAATGTCTTACCCAGAGCAATACAGAGAATGCACTGCAAGGGACCAGGGAGGGGCTTTGGCTGAAAGAGTTTGTGTAACTACTGCACCCAGGAGAATCTGGGATTCTGTATTAGTAACAATACTTTATTGTAACTGAACTACTATCTGAGAACTGTACAGGAAGAGTTTGGAGATGTACATAATTATTTATATTTTGTAATCAGGTTAGGGGAACAGGTGCCATCTCTTGGGGTAGATGGCAGTTACAGCAGCCGAGAGGTCACACAAGTCTGAGGTTTTGGTACAACTGGCCTCAGTCCGTTTGATTAAGCAGAAAACAATAAAGAAAACGTAAAAATAAACACCTTGGCTGTCCAGCACTAACTAGACACGTCGTTTCTGACTGTCAGACTAAACCAAACATTAGGAGTTCCAGCACATATAGTTTTACTCACAACAAATATCAGGCTTTCTCTTATAGAGATTCTGCAGTCCCTCCCCACAGACAGAGCAGAGACTGAGATTGATCACACTGACATCCCTTTAAACACACCTACAGGTGCAACCATTAATCAGTCTGATATCAGACTGGAAGAACAGAAGACCCCGACCATGGGCCTTTCTCTTTCCATTCATACCCCAGGGACCCATACCAGAAGTATGCTAAAGCTGAACACATTCTTTAGGAAGCTCCTTCCCACACAAAATAATCTCCCTGGGGCTTTTAAAACATGTAGGATAGAAATATGTAAATATATATATATATATATATATATATATATATAAATATATATACACACACATGTAAATATATGTATATGTAAATGTATATATATATATATATATATCCATATATATAAATATATATATATATATATTTATATATATATATATATATATATATATATATATATATATATTTATATATATGGATATATATATATATATATACATTTACATATACATATATTTACATGTGTGTGTATATATATATATATATATATATATATATATATATATTTACATGTATAGATATATATATATATATATATATATATATATATATATATATATAAGGCAAAAAAAGGACAGGGGCGCCACATAGTGTATTACCGCAATACAATGTTGTATAGGAAATATGAGCAGTGTGATGAAGTAGAGTCACACTGAAAGCAAGGTATATTGTGAACAGAGATAAAAAACATAACCAGTGTAATGATTGAAATAGACACTCATGTGCAACACTGTCTATGATCCCAGATATAAACACCACTGGAAGTGATAATTCTGCGTACCAGATATAGTGACTACAAAATATATATTCACGCAGATGATGGTATCTTCAACAGTAAAATCTTCAGTAAAAAACACTCTTCATAGATGGGGATCCATAATAGACAGCTGGAACCTCAGATCCACATACAAATAAAAATTGTGATAGTGTAATACTGTATATCACAGATTTATTAATAAAACACTAAGTATCAAACTTACATAAAACCACATGTAAAATGCATATAAAGGTATCTTTGGGTACTCATCTAGGAAGTGGTCAGATTTGGGGTGTATAAAATACACAGTTCTCAATGAATCTCCACAATAGTCCTATTCATATCGTACCACGATATCCAATGTAGAAATAAAGTTCAATCCTCAACGCGTTTCGTCCATATACAGCTGGACTTCATCAGGAGGTAGAAAGTATATATATATATATTATACATACAACATGTGCAACATGAGATGGTAACATTGCACTCAATATTAATAATAACAGTAATTGATAATAACAATCTTAAAAGTTTTGCAGCAGTATAATATCCTCCACCTGATCTACGTACTGAAAATCAAGTAAATTGTGACAATGTGTAAGTGGCCATATAACAGTAGGACATAGATACATGTTTCCCCATTCACTGCTACTCTTCTGTGCATATCTCCTAACATTTCTACCATTGGGACAAACGTGCTGACTTTTGGGATAGCTAACTGACACCATACGCTTATCAATTTATTTTTTATTCCCTGTATCAGAAACATTTTGGAAAGACCTAAAAAAGTGGCATTGTGCTTTTGCCGTCTTAAATTGAGTAGGGAGCAATTGCTCTATACCACTTCAAATTTTGGGCCCTATTTATGTAGCACCGCATCTTATGAAAGATACTTTTAAATCCTCATTGCATATCTTAAAAAATCAACACAGGAACAGCCGTTCCAAAAAACGGCTGTTCTCGTGAAGTCTTACACTTAACTTTCACAGGCTCTTTGTTTGTGGTCCTCTGCGGTTCTCTGCGATGTGGTTTCCAGCTTGCTTTGAATCCCTGACCGAAAAGCTCGGGCATGCGCACAGAGATCTGGACTGCAAGATGGTGGGTCATGTGACAGGAAGGGATCACATGATCCCTCCACACATGTGCTGTGCAGCTCTGCTCTTCGGAGTACAGCTGCCGGCAGTGAAACTTTTCAATTATGTTAATGTACACCACCTTGAGCTGGCGTACATTAACATTATTGAAAAGTGAATTTTGTACATTGTTAAATAGCGTTACTGAGCACTCTCCATTCACTGTTATGGGGAGTGCTCAGTGAAATGATAATGATGATAATGATAATAATGATAAGAGCGATGCTACAATCATAAATAGCAATTTAGTGGTTAATCCCTTAACAGGGGGTAAAGCATTGATAAATAGGCCCCTTAGAGAGCTACAGAGGGTAAGAGTGACCAAATTTTTTACCTTCATAAATGAAAAACAATATTGTATCAAGAGGTCACTGTCATTTAATATAACATTTGGAACATACCATGTAGCATATGCTTGTATGAAAAAGGGCTCTTTTCACTTTCTACTTATTTTTATTTGGTTGTTTTTGCTTTATATTTGATGGTATAAAAATTATCCCTAAAGAATCATTCTTCATTTTGTATCTATTATATCAAAAGAAACGATTATATATTGTGATAATTAGATATACTGTAATCTTGGAACTATGAGTTAGAAAAATAACGTTACCAACAATATTATTTAAAACCAAGAGTTGAATTGTTTGTGATGAACATGAATTGAGATTAATGCAGTTTAGTAATATCGGACTGCTTTTTCATTCTATGTGAACCAATCAGATCCATTTAAGATTAAAATTAATCTTAAATTAAAACTTTATCATTTCATTCATTCGTTGATGAATATATATTTTTTCAAATGCCGCAGATGTATTTTAGTGATTGTTACATTGATTGTACATGTACAACTGACAAGAACTCTTCAGCTGTATTTAACAACTTAAAAGCACCGCTGTATCTCTGCTATAATTCCTGCCAAGCAGCATTGTATGTCTGTATGTTTTAACCCAGATTGTTATACAAAGAACTGTACAAATCTTTTATTCATGATGTACAAGAGTTCTTATTCCAACAAGTGATCAATAAATATATTAATTATTTTTAGACTTCTTTGATATTTTGCATTTTCTTTTATGTTTATGGTTATAAAATAATAATTATTTCCATGTTATTGAGGGGTGATTTATGAGCACAGCTATTTTTATTTATATTTTATCTTTGCTACTTTTTAAGGTTTGCACATCCTTTTGAGCAGCAGCTGTTTTTTCTTTCTCACTAACACTGATTAGTTTAGCGCCTGGGTAATTGTGTTTTCTCTGTGATTTTGGGGTTTAGTTGCTTTTTTTAAAGGTCCACTAAATGTAAAACACAAGTAGCCGATAATAAAAAAATAATAATTAATAATTGATAATTAATTAAAAATACATTAATTGTGATAGTCTCAAAAATATAAAGTGGCAACATCATGACATGATAAGACATTTGACAATGTGTGTAACATTGTTATCTATCCCACTGTAAGTTATTCCCTTCTGTTAGCAGCCTTCTGTAGGCTCAGAAATACTGACCAGATGCTTCCCAATGGTCTTACTAACAGTATGTCTGCTGTGCAGAGGGAACATGTTGCGTTATTATGAAAACCTTGTTCTTAATATTCAGTTCAGCTCTTGAACCTTTTGCATTTATGTTTGCGACTACTAATAATGCTGCTTTATATAAAAAATACAGAAAATGCAGTTGACATTGTGGAATATTTTAACCACATTCCCCAGGTTGCCACTGATTCTGTTAAAACTTTCAACATAATACATAATTGTCAACTGTCCCTAATTTTCAGGAATAGCCCTAGATTTTAACAATAGGTCTCTGGAAATGTCCCCATTTTCCAGTTTTGCACAAAAATATTACATTTTTGTGCATGTTAGAATAATGTTACCATCTATTTTTATTTTCAAGGTTTTATGTGTTAGTTGTTATTGAGAATTAGCATTTAAAATACAAAAAGGACACCATTTGTCCAACATCCGCTAAAACAGTAATAAACTGGTTCACCAGCAATGTTTATATGATCTGATAAACTCATATGATAAAGCTCAACAACATTTTCAAGGACAGCATACACAGTTCTGAATAAATATGCTTAAAATGAGTATACATATAGAACAATGCACACAGTTTCAGTTGCTAGAGAAAGGGTGGCACCTGTTTTCCTATCTTAGGCCATGAGCCTCATACTGTATTTACCTACACAGCGATGTTGAACAGCAGGTGTGCCAGCGTGAGAAAAGTCAGGGCATGGTTGACTAGCACTATGCTAGTAAACAAACGTTAAGGAAATAAGTTGCCTCATGTTGAAACCAGAAGTTTAAGGCAGAACCTATTGTTTTGCTTAGAACATCAGTTATAGTAGCATTATTTCCTGTCGCACATTTACAGTACCTTTCTTATATCACACTGCAACTGTTTCTTCTACGTCTCCGTGTGGCATGTTCCTTCCTACAGCAGTGAGTTAGTATTAATCCACTGTTTTATCTTTTTTGTTTCGCAAATAATTGCACCCTGGTTACAGCAAGAAGGAAGCAGGATTATTTCTTCAAACCACTCTTATAGCATTGCCTAATAAGTAATGTGTTAATGCAATGTTGGCCAAGCTGTCAGGGGATTGCTGCTAGAATTACCGTCATATATTACTGTAGTCCTTAAGTAAAGAAACTGAAGTATAGCTCTAAACATACAAACATTCTAAATTTACTATAAACTACAATAAGTTGTTACAATTGTTTGTGATTTTAGCCATATGTATACAATGCTATAATACAATAGATCTAAATTGTGCACAGAGCAAAGAAAATAACGAACTCTACTTAATGACACTAGCGAGCAAAGCAGTAAAAAAAACATATTAGTAAAAGTTGCAGGAGGGCACTTACTACCGGTAGTTAGTCACCTAAAGGTTTTATTCCCAATAATACTGATACATTTTTGTGTAGTTTATTAATGTGTCTCCTGTGTATTAAGTATTATGTAGCATACATATAATAATTTATTATCTTTATATATCTGAAGTAGAGTTAATGATTTTTTATTTAGCGAAGCACCTGCCAAGCTGTAATACTTTGTTAGCTCCACTCTTTTGTACAGTGTATCTATACTTTGATTCAAATTTCTGCTCTATTCAGGAAAAGTACATTTTATGTTTCATATACAGTTTTGGTTGAGAAGTTAAAGCAAATTCCTACTATTCAAGTTGATCATTTAATTTTAGTGTCCACTATTATAACCACGCTTGTGATTATGCTGATTTTGTCTTTATACCAGCCATATCACAAGTTGTCTGTTGTTCAAAGTGCTAATAGAAATTAGGTGACACATAAATATTGTTACTTTTTACAAAAGGTGAATAAATATACTAGATTATTAAAAAAAAACAAATACTCCCAAAACAGCAACTGGTAGTAATGCTGTATGGATACACAGCCCCAATAGCTTCAATATAATTCCTATGTAAAAAAGCAACTAGAAGAAACTAAAATGTGTGTGCTGTAGACCTTTGTTTCTGGACACTATCACCGTCTCAGACTTGTATATATACAGTACAAATGTAACACCTTTTTCTCATTAGTGATGTTAGTGTAGTAATATAGCGGTGCACAGCTGGGTGCCATTATGTGGCTGTGTATCTACCTGTTCAAGGTGCCTTTGGTTAGCTCAGAGTCTCTATATCCCTGGGCTATGTGGGTATAACTCGGAAAAGGAGCCATTACACATATACATTTAGAATGTGGAAGGCTGGAACATTATAAGCACAGTAGTACATTCAACGGTATGTTAATATAGGTATAAACACTCTTGCATAACCTTATATGTTAAATCCCACAGTACACAAGAGCGGACAGTTCATGACTTGGGGAAATCTCATACTGTACTCTCCTGAGTATTGTTCCCTGTAACAACATGATCTCCTGAGATCCCCTCATTCAGTCATGTATACTTCTCTACATTTTAGAGACATATGTGCTATTCACATCATAGTCCCCAGTAGGTCGGGTTCTCTTCTGCTGTCATGCTTCACTCTTTGCTTAAGCCAATTTAGCAGTCTTGGGCTTGGTACACTATTGGTCCCAACATATCCACAAATGCACTCAGTGTCTATAGCTCCTCTTAATTCCCATTTTGCATTTTGTTGCCCTGGCAACTCTTTCTGTGGTGTTCCTCAACTATACCAGGGTCATCAGCTTTTTCCAACTCAAACCAATCAGCTATCTAACAAGGTCACAGCAATCCAGAAGCTTGAACTTGACTTTGATTTAACCACTGCTCACTCTACTATCAACCTCCCAGATCTCAGGTCAAGTCTGGTAATTATTGTATGAAAATCAGACCTCCATATTTCTACTGAGACCTATCAACTCATTAGACAAGTTTTTAATAGGACTATCTTCATTTTTTCTCGCTCTGTGTTTCCCCTGTGCTCCTCTTGTCACGGGCACTAGGAGTCTTTACCCAGGGATCACCAGGTGATAGGCTTACCAGAGCAGTATAGGTGGTAATATGGTACTCTGGTAGCAGGGTGATCACGGAACAGGAAATAGCAGATGATGAGATGCTCAGGAAAGTCTATGACTAGCAGCACTGGCAATATGGAGGTAGTAATACACGAGGAACTGTATGGACAAAGGACACGTGAAGGTAGTCAGTGGTCTGCGGTAGCAAGTTGTACCACTGCTATAGTGAGGAGGAATGTCCAACAGAAACGAGGAGGTGATGAGAGTCAGCGGTCTGCGGATAGCAAGTTGTACCGCTGTCTGAGTGAAGGAATGGAATCCAAGTGGAGGTATCCGGGGAGTCAGTGGTCTGCGTTAGCAAGTTGTACCACTGCTATGTGAGAGGATACTGGAACAGGTGAAACTGTAAACAGGAGTCAGTGGTCTGCCACTAGCAAGTTGTACTACTGAATATATATGTGAGGAGGTGCATGGGGAGAGACTGCAACACAATATATACACGGGCACCTTGACTTTGATCCACAGTAATATGCACAATATAAATGTATAAATGACTGAACAACAATGCCAATATAGAAAGTCTCTTGAAGTAATTCAGCATGAGATAACACAGTCAATGATGGCAATAGACTCAGCGGATAGTACACTCCAGAGGAGAACCAACACAGTCAATGATGGCAATAGACTCAGCGGATAGTACACTCCAGAGGAGAACCAACACAGTCCAGCAAGGTATGCAATACACAGCACAGTCAATGGGAAGTATGCATACCGTGGTTCAGGAGAAGGCAGTCAGACAGGAGTGCAGAGATACCTGAAGGGCAGGAGGCCAGCAGGATACAAGTCCCTGGATGGGTGAAGCAGGAGTCTAGCAGGTGCAGCGCACAGGTAGGTAGACCAGCAGGGAACACAGGAAGGCGTGGAGAGCGGATCAGCAGTAGATGGATGAGTAGCGCTGAGAAGTAACAGCAGCGGGTCTCTGCGGGAACACGGAGGTAACCAATAGCAACCAGCAGGTGCAGTAACGATGGGACACCGGAGCAGAGTTGAACTGGAACAGATGATCACGGAGAGTAGCGGGTAGCAATAGTGGCGGCAGACTCAAGGAAACACGGTAGAGTAGACAAGGACTGAAGACTGAAGCGCACAGAGGCAGCGGATAGGAATCAGCTAAACAGTCACGATGAAACACAGACGAGTTGCAGGTTGAAGACTGTAGTGCACGGAGGCAGCGGATAGGCATCAGCCAAACAGTCACGATGATGAAACACAGACGAGTTGCAGGTTGAAGCCTGTAGTGCACGGAGGCAGCGGATAGGAATCAGCTGGCAGTCACAATCATGAACAGGTGAGTGGATGTGGTTGAAGCCTGTAATGCACGGAGGCAGCGGATAGGCATCAGCTAACAGTCCCAATGATACATGGTAGAGTTGAAGTGATTAGAAGACTGTAGTGCACGGAGGCAGCGGATAGGAATCAGCTCACAGTCACGATGATACAGTAGATGGTAGAAGTGGTATGGGAACCACAGTAGCAGAAGTGGTTTGGAAACCACAGAGGTAGAAGTGGTTTGGAAACCACAGGAATCAGCAGGGCTGAATAAACAAGGAAACACAGGAACACCTTCAGAGACTCATGGGGAATGAGACTCCAAGATCAGGCAACGTGGTGTTGACCACAGGTGCTTAATATAGGGAGGTTGCCTGATCTGCCAATTAAGTTAAAGGAACATACACTGAAGGTTTGGAAAGGGCTGCGCATGCGCAGTCCCTCAGGATGGAGGACGGCCACGGTTCCTAAATGTCCGGGAAGAAGCACTCACAGTCCGGTGAGTGACAGTACCCCCCCTTTTAAAGGTGGGCACAGAACGCCTGGAACCGGGCTTGTCCGGATTTTTGGAATAAAACTTCTTCAGAAGGGCAGGAGCATTAAGATCTTCAGCTTTGATCCATGAACGCTCTTCAGGACCAAAGCCCTTCCAATGAACGAGGAAACGGAGGACTCCTCGCGAAATTTTTGCATCCAATACCTCAGTAATCTCGAAATCCTCCTCCTGGTGAACTTGAACTGGCTGCGGAGCTGAGGGAGGAGTTGAGAAACGGTTGATGATGAGAGGTTTGAGCAAGGACACATGGAAGGCATTGGAAATCCGAAGATTCTTAGGAAGAAGAAGTTTAACACATACTGGATTGATAACTTGAATGATCCTATATGGACCAATAAAACGAGGGGCGAATTTCATAGATGGAACCTTCAAACGAATATTTTTGGTAGATAACCAGACACGATCTCCAATTTTTAGTGGTGGAATAGCCCGCCTCTTCTTATCTGCGAAAGACTTATATTTATTAGATGTCTTCTTTAAACAGGTTTTGACCTGAGACCAGATATTTTTGAAGGTTTGACAAGCAGTCTCCACAGCAGGAACTTGGGTGGGCGGGAGGGCAGGAAATTCCGGAAAAGACGGATGGTGACCGTAGACCACAAAGAATGGAGTTTTGGATGATGACTCATGGTACATGTTGTTATGGGCGAATTCAGCCCAAGGGAGCAATTCTACCCAGTTGTCTTGGTTGGCTGAAGAGAACATCCTAATAAAAGTCTCAAGATCTTGATTGACTCGTTCCGTTTGTCCGTTAGATTGCGGATGGTAAGACGATGAGAGTGCTAATCGTATGCCCAAGGTTTTACAAAGGGCCCGCCAGAATCTGGAAACGAATTGTACTCCTCTATCCGACACAATCTCAGACGGACATCCATGGATGCGGAAGATTTCTTTAATGAAATGTTCAGCCAGAGTAGACGAGGAAGGTAAACCGGACAGAGGGACGAAATGGGCCATCTTCGAAAATCTGTCTACCACTACCCAAATAGTATTGTGATTCTTACTTGGTGGCAAATCAGTAATGAAATCCATACTAATATGGGTCCAAGGCTTGGACGGAATGGGTAGTGGTCGCAGCAACCCTGCTGGAGTTCTGCGGGAGGATTTGAACTGAGAACATAAATCACAGGAAGCAATAAACTCTTTGACGTCTCTCCTCATTGAAGGCCACCAGTAACTACGAGAGAGAATCTCAAAGGTCTTGTGTTCACCGGCGTGTCCAGAGAAACGGGAGGCATGGAACCACAAAAGGATTTTCCTCCTCAGAGTAGGAGGCACAAGGGTCTTCCCAAATGGTAGCATTTTGGTGGATGAAGCAGCCAGAGAAATACATTTGGGGTCCAGAATAGCATGGTTGGGAACCTCTTCTACATCAGAGGACGTCACAAAAGCTCGAGATAGAGCGTCAGCTTTCTTGTTCTTAGCGGCTGGTTTGAAGGTTATAATTAATTCAAAACGGGAAAAGAAAAGAGACCATCTTGCTTGACGAGGGTTCAAGCATTGAGCAGATTGCAAATATGACAAGTTCTTATGATCCGTGAAGATCGTCACCGGATGGCGAGCTCCTTCCAACAAGTATCTCCATTCCTCTAATGCAGCTTTGATGGCCAGCAACTCCTTGTCCCCGATAGTATAATTTTTCTCTGCGGGCAGAAGACCCCGAGAGTAGAAGGCACAAGGATGAAATTTTTGTTGCTCCGAGCGTTGGGAGAGAATAGCTCCTAAGCCCACATTAGAGGCATCTACTTCTAGGAAGAAGGGGAGTGTCACATCAGGCTGTCGCAGAATGGGAGCAGACGAGAAGGCCTCTTTGAGGATTTGAAAGGCTTGGAGAGCCTCAGATGACCATTGCTTAGTGTTAGCCCCTTTCCGAGTTAGGGCCACAATGGGAGATGCAATGGATGAAAAGTCTTGAATGAAGCGTCTATAGTAATTGGCAAAACCTAAGAAACGCTGGATGGCACGAAGAGTAGTTGGCTGAGGCCAATGTAGTACAGCATTTACTTTGTCTGGATCCATCTTCAGGCCAACTCCGGAAACTATATACCCCAAGAATGGAATCTGGGGTAACTCGAATGAACATTTTTCCAATTTACAGAACAACGAGTTTTTCCGTAGTCTGGAGAGGACCTCTGCCACATGTTGGTGATGAGAAGGCAGGTCCTGTGAGAAGATCAATATGTCGTCTAGGTAGACAACGACACATACATATAATAAGTCCCGAAAGATCTCATTGATGAAACCCTGGAAAACAGCGGGGGCATTACACAGCCCGAAGGGCATTACTAAATATTCGTAATGCCCATCTCTGGTGTTAAACGCGGTCTTCCATTCGTCACCGGAACGGATTCTAATTAAATTGTAAGCACCACGAAGATCCAACTTAGTAAATATCCGAGCTCCCTTGATGCGATCAAATAGCTCAGTGATCAGCGGAATGGGATACCGATTCTTGATAGTAATGGCGTTGAGTCCACGAAAATCTATACAAGGGCGTAATGATCCATCCTTCTTTTTGACGAAGAAGAACCCAGCTCCAGCGGGAGAGGTGGAAGGTCGAATGAACCCACGCTGGAGATTCTCCTGTATGTACTCAGATGTGGCTTGAGTTTCAGGTAACGAGAGAGGATAGACCCGACCCCTGGGAGGAGTCTTGCCAGGTAGAAGGTCGATCGGACAATCCCAAGAACGATGAGGAGGAAGACGTTCAGACTGAGCTTTATCAAACACATCGGCAAATGAAGCATACTGAGGAGGGAGTCCCGGGGAGGAAGATGAGATGGAAGATCGCTGTACTTTAAGAGGAATAACTTGAGAGAGACAACGATGGTGACATTCAGACCCCCAAGACGTAACTTGAGGGGTGCGCCAGTCAATCTGGGGAGAGTGACACTGAAGCCATGGAAGGCCTAAGACAATCGGACTTGTCGTAACTGGAAGAATTAAAAACGAAATTTCTTCATGGTGTAGTACACCAATCTGAAGGGTTACTGGAGACGTACTCTGGGTGATGAGACCATTGATGAGGCGTGATCCATCTATAGCCGTCACAGTAATGGGTGTTTTTAAAGTGATCACTGGTAGGGACCATTGATTCACTAGTGATTTAGAAATGAAATTTCCTGCTGCTCCGGAATCAATCAATGCCTGTGACTCAAAGGATTTGGTAGCAAAGGAAATCGTAACATCAAAAGCGCAGACTTTAGATTTCATAGACAATGGAGAGGACTCCAGGGACCCTAACTTCACCTCTCCAGAACTAGTTAGGGCCTGGCATTTCCCGATCTCTTAGGGCAAGAGCTGAGCACATGCGTGGAATCAGCACAATAGATACAGAGTCTATTCTTTACTCTTCGTTTCCTTTCCTCTGAAGATAATTTGGAACGTCCTATCTCCATGGGAATCACAGAGGATGGAGCTGAACGAAATTGAGGGTTTGAACGAAGAGGTGCTTTGACAGCCGTTGTTTTCTCAGACTCTCTTTCACGAAATCTCATATCTACACGATGGCAAAGAGAGATCAAATCTTCTAGTGACGAAGGAAGCTCTTGGGTAGTCAGTGCATCTTTAATTTTATCGGAGAGCCCCTGCCAGAAGGCGGCAACTAATGCTTCAGTGTTCCACTGAAGTTCAGAGGCTAGGATCCTAAATTGAATGACATACTGTCCTACTGTATGGGAGCCTTGTCGCAAACGAAGAATGCTGGAAGCAGCGGAAGTCACACGACCTGGTTCATCGAACACACTTCGGAACGTGGAAATGAATTTGGCACTATCTTGTAGAATTGGATCGTTTCTCTCCCACAGAGGGGAGGCCCAAGCCAGGGCTTGTCCAGAAAACAATGAGATAAGATAGGCCACTCTGGAACGATGGGTAGAAAAATTTTGAGGTTGGAGTTCAAAATGGACTGAACATTGGTTAAGGAAACCTCTACAAGTTTTGGGGTCCCCGTCATATTTTGACGGAGTAGGCAGGTGAAGCGTAGGAGCTGTAGACACCTGGGATGGCACTGGGGAAACGGAGGCAAGCACAGGAGCTTCAATATTAGCTGTAACAGTCTGTCCAGATGTTCCTTGGGAGGTTAACGATTGGTAACATTGAAGTAACAGCTGTTGGCGAGCATCCTGTTGCTCCACACGGCTGACCAGATGCTGCAGCATCTCTTTAGCAGTAGGTTCCGTATCTGGGTCTGTCATGGCCTGATCTTACTGTCACGGGCACTAGGAGTCTTTACCCAGGGATCACCAGGTGATAGGCTTACCAGAGCAGTATAGGTGGTAATATGGTACTCTGGTAGCAGGGTGATCACGGAACAGGAAATAGCAGATGATGAGATGCTCAGGAAAGTCTATGACTAGCAGCACTGGCAATATGGAGGTAGTAATACACGAGGAACTGTATGGACAAAGGACACGTGAAGGTAGTCAGTGGTCTGCGGTAGCAAGTTGTACCACTGCTATAGTGAGGAGGAATGTCCAACAGAAACGAGGAGGTGATGAGAGTCAGCGGTCTGCGGATAGCAAGTTGTACCGCTGTCTGAGTGAAGGAATGGAATCCAAGTGGAGGTATCCGGGGAGTCAGTGGTCTGCGTTAGCAAGTTGTACCACTGCTATGTGAGAGGATACTGGAACAGGTGAAACTGTAAACAGGAGTCAGTGGTCTGCCACTAGCAAGTTGTACTACTGAATATATATGTGAGGAGGTGCACGGGGAGAGACTGCAACACAATATATACACGGGCACCTTGACTTTGATCCACAGTAATATGCACAATATAAATGTATAAATGACTGAACAACAATGCCAATATAGAAAGTCTCTTGAAGTAATTCAGCATGAGATAACACAGTCAATGATGGCAATAGACTCAGCGGATAGTACACTCCAGAGGAGAACCAACACAGTCAATGATGGCAATAGACTCAGCGGATAGTACACTCCAGAGGAGAACCAACACAGTCCAGCAAGGTATGCAATACACAGCACAGTCAATGGGAAGTATGCATACCGTGGTTCAGGAGAAGGCAGTCAGACAGGAGTGCAGAGATACCTGAAGGGCAGGAGGCCAGCAGGATACAAGTCCCTGGATGGGTGAAGCAGGAGTCTAGCAGGTGCAGCGCACAGGTAGGTAGACCAGCAGGGAACACAGGAAGGCGTGGAGAGCGGATCAGCAGTAGATGGATGAGTAGCGCTGAGAAGTAACAGCAGCGGGTCTCTGCGGGAACACGGAGGTAACCAATAGCAACCAGCAGGTGCAGTAACGATGGGACACCGGAGCAGAGTTGAACTGGAACAGATGATCACGGAGAGTAGCGGGTAGCAATAGTGGCGGCAGACTCAAGGAAACACGGTAGAGTAGACAAGGACTGAAGACTGAAGCGCACAGAGGCAGCGGATAGGAATCAGCTAAACAGTCACGATGAAACACAGACGAGTTGCAGGTTGAAGACTGTAGTGCACGGAGGCAGCGGATAGGCATCAGCCAAACAGTCACGATGATGAAACACAGACGAGTTGCAGGTTGAAGCCTGTAGTGCACGGAGGCAGCGGATAGGAATCAGCTGGCAGTCACAATCATGAACAGGTGAGTGGATGTGGTTGAAGCCTGTAATGCACGGAGGCAGCGGATAGGCATCAGCTAACAGTCCCAATGATACATGGTAGAGTTGAAGTGATTAGAAGACTGTAGTGCACGGAGGCAGCGGATAGGAATCAGCTCACAGTCACGATGATACAGTAGATGGTAGAAGTGGTATGGGAACCACAGTAGCAGAAGTGGTTTGGAAACCACAGAGGTAGAAGTGGTTTGGAAACCACAGGAATCAGCAGGGCTGAATAAACAAGGAAACACAGGAACACCTTCAGAGACTCATGGGGAATGAGACTCCAAGATCAGGCAACGTGGTGTTGACCACAGGTGCTTAATATAGGGAGGTTGCCTGATCTGCCAATTAAGTTAAAGGAACATACACTGAAGGTTTGGAAAGGGCTGCGCATGCGCAGTCCCTCAGGATGGAGGACGGCCACGGTTCCTAAATGTCCGGGAAGAAGCACTCACAGTCCGGTGAGTGACACCTCTTCATCACTCACACCATCATTCGTCCTGGAATCTCGCTGACCCTCTCTCTTCATAGACCCAGAGCATTACTACCCATTAACAACTGCAGGAATGTCCCACACTAGTGCCTATCAACAAAGGTGTAACACATGCACATGGGGGGGCCTGAGTCATTAAGGATGCAAAGCACAAAAAAGGAGTAACTTTGCACCTGGGCAAAATCATGTTGCTTTGGATGGGGAGGTAAATTTAAAAAATAGGAGCAGATTTATAGTTGGGTACGGCATGTTCTAGATGAACTTTACCTTTCAGACTAAAAATAAAGCTCTCAAGTATTTAACTTATGTGCAAAATAATAAACTAATCTGCACCCCTTACATTGTAACATGGTTTGTCCATAAGCAAACTTGCTCCTTTTTTTGCTTTGCTCTCCTTAATGACTCAGGACCGGAATCTGTATACTATTGTATGTGAGAACTAGCTAATGAAACTTTAGGGGATATTTCTGTATTTGCACCAATTGTGTGAAAGTGGAAACAAAAAAAAATCTACATAAAATTAATTTGTATAGACTAAAAACAGAAAAGTTTTTGATGGTGAAACATACAAAGGGCTTCATTTAGAGTCGGATGCAAAGTCCATTTCAGGCGTATTCTGCACATTTACACTGATGGGGCATGCGCAGTAAGCAACAGTTCCCTGCAGGTACGTCTGCTTTTCAGACATAAGTGTACACTGCGACAGCTTTCGTCTCACTACAAGGGAAAGGGTGGAACACGGAGTTGTGTAGGCGTGACCGTGAATAATTCAGATACTATGGGCGTATACCCGCAAAAATGACCCTAGTCAGATCAAGACGCTGGTGGAACACACGTCAAAACAAGGCTGAAAAAGTGCGGCAGGAATCAGGTGGTGCAAGTAGTTAGCTAGCTGCAGGAACTGGTCGCAGCTCGGTAGGGTATTACGAGTGGGACTCAACAGGGGTTACATGCCACTCGTAATACCCTACCAAGCTGCGGCACACTCCCACTCCTACTCTTTCATGTAAGTCTTAGACGCACATTGCGTCCGACTCTAAATGAAGCCCAAAGTGTTCTGATCATGAAAGGCTAAAAACTGTTCAAGTCAATTAGGGGTAAATAAATTCAAAATTTTAAAAGTGATGACAAATGTATGACCTTATGCAGATCATCAAGTATCTCAAATATATATGTACTTATCTGGTAGCATAGTTTAGTACTGCAAGTTACAACATGAAGTGACAGAAGGCAGGAGGGTACGTCTCCTCTAGTTCTCCAAGAACCTCCATGTGCTGCAGAACTGTTTGCCTAGTCTTCCTGAAGCTTGAAATTCTCTTTCATTCAGATCCATCCAATATGTTAAAGCATATTCTTCTGTTCCGGACATCATTTACTGCTATGAGGTCTAAATATAAACATTACATAGAGATGCAAAATAGGTAGGTTCATATTTCCAGACTATTATATAGGCAACACTTTGCTATAACTAGAGATGGGCGGGTCCGGTTCTTCGAGAACCGAACCCACCCAAACTTTGGGTATCCGAGTACCGAGCTGAGCAGCTCGATACTCTCCCGCCCGTTCCGAATCCAAATCGAGGCCGAACGTCATCGTGACGTCGTCGGATCTCGGGGCTCGGTTCTCGCGATACTTCAACTTTATAAATACACGCCTCCACAGCAATCCATCGCCATTTGACAGAGGGAGAGAGCAGGGTGTAGTCATAGGCTAATTAGAGCAGGGACAGAGAATACAATATTGTTCTTGCAATTGCTCTAACCAAAATTGCTAGTGCAGAGAGGAGGATAGAGGTTTATTATTTTTTCTTCATATTTGGCACTCCCCAGCGCTTTTGGGGTGTCCCCCATAATTGTGCATAAATATTTCTGGCTGTCAAAAGTCATATCTGTCAGCAGTATCTACTAAATAATTTTTAGCACTCCTCAGTGCTTTTGGGGTGTCCTCCCTAATTGTGCATTAATATTTCTGGCTGTCAAAAGTCATATCTGTCAGCAGTATCTACTAAATAATTTTTAGCACTCCTCAGTGCTTTTGGGGTGTCCTCCCTAATTGTGCATTAATATTTCTGGCTGTCAAAAGTCATATCTGTCAGCAGTATCTACTAAATAATTTTTAGCACTCCTCAGTGCTTTTGGGGTGTCCTCCCTAATTGTGCATTAATATTTCTGGCTGTCAAAAGTCATATCTGTCAGCAGTTTCTACTAAATAATTTTTAGCACTCCTCAGTGCTTTTGGGGTGTCCTCCCTAATTGTGCATTAATATTTCTGGCTGTCAAAAGTCATATCTGTCAGCAGTATCTACTAAATAATTTTTAGCACTCCTCAGTGCTTTTGGGGTGTCCTCCCTAATTGTGCATTAATATTTCTGGCTGTCAAAAGTCATATCTGTCAGCAGTATCTACTAAATAATTTTTAGCACTCCTCAGTGCTTTTGGGGTGTCCTCCCTAATTGTGCATTAATATTTCTGGCTGTCAAAAGTCATATCTGTCAGCAGTATCTACTAAATAATTTTTAGCACTCCTCAGTTCTTTTGGGGTGTTCTCCCTAATTGTGCATTAATATTTCTGGCTGTCAAAAGTCATATCTGTCAGCAGTATCTACTAAATAATTTTTAGCACTCCTCAGTGCTTTTGGGGTGTCCTCCCTAATTGTGCATTAATATTTCTGGCTGTCAAAAGTCATATCTGTCAGCAGTATCTACTAAATAATTTTTAGCACTCCTCAGTGCTTTTGGGGTGTCCTCCCTAATTGTGCATTAATATTTCTGGCTGTCAAAAGTCATATCTGTCAGCAGTATCTACTAAATAATTTTTAGCACTCCTCAGTGCTTTTGGGGTGTCCTCCCTAATTGTGCATTAATATTTCTGGCTGTCAAAAGTCATATCTGTCAGCAGTATCTACTAAATAATTTTTAGCACTCCTCAGTGCTTTTGGGGTGTCCTCCCTAATTGTGCATTAATATTTCTGGCTGTCAAAAGTCATATCTGTCAGCAGTATCTACTAAATAATTTTTAGCACTCCTCAGTGCTTTTGGGGTGTCCTCCCTAATTGTGCATTAATATTTCTGGCTGTCAAAAGTCATATCTGTCAGCAGTATCTACTAAATAATTTTTAGCACTCCTCAGTGTTTTTGGGGTGTCCTCCCTAATTGTGCATTAATATTTCTGGCTGTCAAAAGTCATATCTGTCAGCAGTATCTACTAAATAATTTTTAGCACTCCTCAGTTCTTTTGGGGTGTTCTCCCTAATTGTGCATTAATATTTCTGGCTGTCAAAAGTCATATCTGTCAGCAGTATCTACTAAATAATTTTTAGCACTCCTCAGTGCTTTTGGGGTGTCCTCCCTAATTGTGCATTAATATTTCTGGCTGTCAAAAGTCATATCTGTCAGCAGTATCTACTAAATAATTTTTAGCACTCCTCAGTGCTTTTGGGGTGTCCTCCCTAATTGTGCATTAATATTTCTGGCTGTCAAAAGTCATATCTGTCAGCAGTATCTACTAAATAATTTTTAGCACTCCTCAGTGCTTTTGGGGTGTCCTCCCTAATTGTGCATTAATATTTCTGGCTGTCAAAAGTCATATCTGTCAGCAGTATCTACTAAATAATTTTTAGCACTCCTCAGTGCTTTTGGGGTGTCCTCCCTAATTGTGCATTAATATTTCTGGCTGTCAAAAGTCATATCTGTCAGCAGTATCTACTAAATAATTTTTAGCACTCCTCAGTGCTTTTGGGGTGTCCTCCCTAATTGTACATTAATATTTCTGGCTGTCAAATGTCATATCTGTCAGCAGTATCTACTAAATAATTTTTAGCACTCCTCAGTGCTTTTGGGGTGTCCTCCCTAATTGTGCATTAATATTTCTGGCTGTCAAAAGTCATATCTGTCAGCAGTATCTACTAAATAATTTTTAGCACTCCTCAGTGCTTTTGGGGTGTCCTCCCTAATTGTGCATTAATATTTCTGGCTGTCAAAAGTCATATCTGTCAGCAGTATCTACTAAATAATTTTTAGCACTCCTCAGTGCTTTTGGGGTGTCCTCCCTAATTGTGCATTAATATTTCTGGCTGTCAAAAGTCATATCTGTCAGCAGTATCTACTAAATAATTTTTAGCACTCCTCAGTGCTTTTGGGGTGTCCTCCCTAATTGTGCATTAATATTTCTGGCTGTCAAAAGTCATATCTGTCAGCAGTATCTACTAAATAATTTTTAGCACTCCTCAGTGCTTTTGGGGTGTCCTCCCTAATTGTGCATTAATATTTCTGGCTGTCAAAAGTCATATCTGTCAGCAGTATCTACTAAATAATTTTTAGCACTCCTCAGTGCTTTTGGGGTGTCCTCCCTAATTGTGCATTAATATTTCTGGCTGTCAAAAGTCATAACTGTCAGCAGTATCTACTAAATAATTTTTAGCACTCCTCAGTGTTTTTGGGGTGTCCTCCTTAATTGTGCATTAATATTTCTGGCTGTCAAAAGTCATATCTGTCAGCAGTATCTACCAAATAATTTTTAGCACTCCCCAGTGGTTTGCGCTCAGAATGGATTCAAAGTAGTCCACATATGATCTGAATGAGCAACCAGGTTCTGTCACCAGTCCTGATGTTAGTGTTCCCAGTACGTCATCTGGCCAAGGCGATGTCAAACAACAGAGTGTTTCCAAATTAGTGCAAAAAACAAAAGCCCAAAAAAAATTTACTGTATTGAAGCGAAAAAGAAGTGTAACTGAGCAAAAGTTAAGTGACGATAAAAAAAAAATTGCAAGCATGCCATTCTACACACGCAGTGGCAAAGAGAGAATGAGGCCTTCACCTTTGGCTATTAGTGGCAGATCCCAAAAAGTTACCCAGCCTACAATTGGTGCACAACTACTGTTACGCGTCAAAGCCGAGCTGCAAGATAACAGTGAGGCATTACAGGAGAATATTTGCTCTGATTCACAAATGACAACAATCCCTGTGGAGAGTCCATCCAACAGTGGGATGTCTAATCGTGAGCATTCTGCTAATGTGTGCCTTAATAGCCCGAATGTAGCCGGTGATACCCAAATTGAGGATGCCACTTTGGAATTAGAAGAGGATGAGGGGGAGATTTGTGTAGGCGACGAGGGTGCTATTGATGATGTTGATGATTATGATGCAGACAGATACCAAATTGCCTTTCTCAATTTCTATTTATATTCTAGATTATATAACGGCTGAATAGTTTTCTATTTTACTCCTAGTGGAGAGAGGATCTGATGCAGACAGATACCAAACTGGCTTTCTCCATGTCAATTAATATTGTACAGTCTATAACTGCTGGATTGTTTAGTATTTTATACAAGTGGAGGGGGGCCTAGAGAGACAGAAACCAAACTGGCTTTCTCCATGTCAATTAATATTGTACAGTCTATAACGGCTGGATTTTTTGGTATTTTATACAAGTGGAGGGGGGCCTAGAGAGACAGAAACCAAACTGGCTTTCTCCATGTCAATTAATATTGTACAGTCTATAATGGCTGAATTTTTAGTTTTTTTTAAAAAAGTGGAGGGGGGCCTATAGAGACAGAAAGCAAACTGTCTTTTTCCATTTCTTTACATATTTAACTATAAGTGTAGGGTGTAATATACATCCAAAGACGATGGCTGCATTGCCAATATGCATAGATGGAGAGGAAGACAATCTGTTTTGTGTGTAGAATAAATGAAGGCATACCAACGAAGAATTAAACAGTTTTTTTGGATGATTTATTACCTCAACAATTAGATTACTTATCTCTAAAACAGTTGGAGCACTAAATTGGGTTATTTTAGGCACAAAAACATGTATTTTCCAACAAAATAGCAAAACAAAACCAAACAAAACCAAAACCAAAACCAAAACACGCAATGGCGGTTTTGCAAAACCAAAACCAAAACCAAAACACGACGGTAATCCAGATCCAAAACCGAATCGAAAACCAAAACACGGGGGTCAGTGACCATCTCTAGCTATAACATTGTATTTGTTTCAATTTTTATTTACTTCATTCCATGTAATTATAAATCTGTTTATAAATTTAAAAATTATAAATTTTGGCTCAGGGGTGCCTTGTAAAAATTATGGACACCTTAAGGGTGCCTTGAACTGAAAAAGTTTGGGATCCACTGATGTGGGTGCAAATTGAAGTGGAAAAATATAGTTGTTCTCTGATAAAAATCGGCTGAAAAAAAGGAAGTTTTCACTTATGTGAAGATTAATGGAAGGGCTCTGCTCTTTGTGCTTCAAGCTGATTCTCACTGTCCTGAAAGTCTGTAAAGAGAGAGTAACATTATAGAGGATGAGGAGGAGTGAAGGGTGCAGGGAGGAGGTGAGTATGATGGAAGGTAGAAACACAGCAGTGGGACGGACAAGACAATGAGAAAGGTGATAGACGAAGTGTGGAGAGGGGCCCTGCAGCTGCTGTGCCCGTGAAGAGGGCGAAGAAGGAAGACGGAAGCTACTCACCTTTCCAGTGGTGAGTATTCCTCTTCTTTTCTTGCAGGTCCCGGTGGAAGCAGGCAAGCGAGCCAATCAGGGCTCAATTCCCAGTGCTGGCCAATCAGTGGCCGGGCAGGCGAGCCAATTCTGGCTCGCCTCCAGCCATTTGAACTATTGGCAACATCGCGAGCCAATCAGGTCTTGCGGCAACGGCCAATGACGTTGGGGCACCCGCGGCTCAGGGAGAGAAGAGTCTGGCAGCCGAGGGAGAGGGACGTCACTGGAGCGGTGCCCGAAGAAGACGCTGCAAGAGAAGCCCGCCTGGGAGAAGAAAGAAGACGCCAGGATCAAGACAAAGAAGAGCTCGCTGTCGGGGAGCTCTTGTAAGGGCTACGAGCTTCCCCACCAAGAAGACAGCGGGGACACGAGCGCCGAAGAGTAGAAGGGGCACCGCCGGCTGGAGGGTCTGGAAAACCCAAAGACAGCGAGGCAAGCAGAGTTTCCTGCGCTGAGCAGGTGAGTATAAAATACTCAGGTCAGCCATAAGGCCCGTGGGTAAGTTCCGGACACGAAGCTTGAGGAGCAGTTAGGGGTGGCCACTGTAGGCGTTATTGGGCACAAGGCCCCCATAGTTAGTCAGGAGGGGGCATAAGGCCCCATAGTCAGTCAGGGGGGCATAAGGCCCCATATTCAGTCAGGGGGCATAAGGCCCCATAGTTAGTGATTAGGGGGGGGACAAGGCCCCATAGGCAGTAGTAGTAGGGCACAAGGCCCTTGAGTCTAGTAGGGCACAAGGCCATAGAGTCTAGTAGGGCACAAGGCCCTTGAGTCTAGTAGGGTGCCAGGCCCTTCAGGGTAGAGAGGCACAGGCCTCTGAGTGAGGAGAGCGATAGGCTCCTGCCAGAGTAGCAGGGCGGCTGCCCTGTAGCTGTAACAAGGACATAGGATCCTTGCGGTGAGAGAGCCAGAAGGTCCTGGCGGTTAGCACGGCAGTAGGCCCTTATAGTCGGTAGTGGGTCCCTCAGGATTGAGTGAGTACCTGGGGTGTTGGAGAAGGGATTGTTCTGTGTTGCTTGTCTCCCTTGTTTTTCAGGCATTGGCTGTCAGGCAAGGTCTTCGGAAGACCCCCGCGAATGAGAACCCCTGGAGCAACAGGGATAGAGAGAGTCGCCGTTGTAGACTTGCGTCTATGAGTATAGCCCGGCGAGGGCTGTACCCATGGTGTACTCACCTTTAGGAGCTGCCCTTCCCGTCTATCCCCTTTCCCTTATAGCAAGACGAGTGCCCGGCACACGAGAGCAGGGGCCCTTTTCCTTTGTTGGCGTTTAGGGTGCTCAAACATCCCCCCCAACCCCACGGACCTTTCATTTGAACAGCAAGGGAGAGGGAGAGAAAAAGAGCAAAAGTGAGTGAGCATGGGAGGTTAGGGCACAAATCTAGGAGAGCACTCAGGCCCCCATTGGACACAAAATACAACAACATGCACTCAGACTCCCACAAGCTCTCAGTTCACACATGTATTTCAAACTTTCCTCACGTGGCACTCAGAGCTCTTCTCAAAGTGTAGACTTTACCACCCAAGTATCTTTCCTTGTTTCCGCTCTACCACAGAGCGAGTGTCCATCAGTGGAAAGATGTGAGTGTGACATCCCCATGACATCATCAGGGAGGAGCTCCACTGTCACTAGCTTGGACATGCTCTCCCCTGTCAGGGCTGGTGGTGGGTCCATCTGTCTGTGAATCAACCTGAAGCAGTATGGGGCCAGGAACATTCATCAGTGAGACTGCTGATGAACAGGATTAGTTTGTTCATGATGATGAACTCTGCCAGGTGGCGCCCTACTGTCGTCAGAGCACCTAGGTGGACAGGTGTGTGCTATAAATTTTAATTAAAAAAGTTCAGGGGCACAGGGCAGGCTAGTCACAGTGGACCCCCTAGCCAGCCTGGGCTATGAGAGCTGTACCGTCCATACCCCATTTATGACGGCCAGACTGTAATTCAAATCAACCAATAAAGCATATTTCAGTTTTATTTAATGAAATTGTACCATGTTATAAAATAAATAGTTTTATTATCTAAAATAAATATTTATTTAGGGACACACATAACTATTTTCAAGAGCGGTTAAAGTTAAAATTTGCTGTGCGTGGAACATGTAGAATCAGATATGTCTAGAATTATTATTAAAATTAATTATTGGAATTTCTGCTTGTTACAAGTGTTTGAGATGGAAACATAAAAGTAGCATAATGCAGAATATATCTTGATTGAAAGTGAAGCAGTTGCTCAGTTTTTTGGCTGTCATTCTGCTGATTAGTTTATTTCCCAGGACAACTGGTTCCTCTCTAGCTAAACAGACTGCAACATTCAGCAGTGCTGTACCACTCTACAAATCTAATACAGTTATCAGCTAAGGAACATTGTGAAATAGTGTGTTTTTTGGTTGTTAAATATAACTTATATATGAGAATATATTTGAAGTGTACAGGGCATCACAGCTTCATTTACAGAGCATAGTTACTGTATGTATAGTTTTCTGCAAAATAAGACTACACAATAATTCATTTTTATAATTCATAGTTTTGGAAACACAAATTTACACTATTTAAAGTGTCTGCGTAGACAAACACCAAGATAGGACGTGTTGCAGGAGTCATTCTCTCACGGGCGTGGAAGGATTTACAGATCAGTGAAGCAGAGTTCTTGCTGGCAGTACACAAAGCCACTAGATGGCAAAACAGAGCAAATCAAACATCTCTTGCAAATAAAATGTGCAGTTTGAATTGTTTTGCAGGAGTATATTGTATCTATGTGTAACAAATTCCCCATAATTTTACAACATATGGGTGCAGGTGCAATACTACACACACATATTACAGGGTGAGAGAGGAAATGTCATTTCTATTTCATATGTTTAATTGTCCTTCCCTGTAAGACAGCGATAAGGTTAAAAGTCCATCAATGGACAATCCTATAGCAATGTTGTCGATGAAACTCTTCTAATTCTCAAATACAGAAGGTTTCTCAAGGTTATCCCAGTACAAATATTACTGATAGTTTACGAATGGGCATTGCTACTACCACTAACATATTACGGGACGTTCCTATGGCAGGCATGCACTTAGGGGCGTTTCAGGGCAACCCAAAAGACCCCCAGGTCCTCAGATTATGTTCCTGACCATCTTTCTCTGCATGAATGTGCAGCCAGCATTTCCCAACGTAGCCAATTGGCTGAGTGCAAGCAGGTCTCTGCACATGCACAGTTTATGTAGCATATAATCAGGCCCGGCGCTCCCATTAGGCAACCTTAGGCAGTTGCCTAGGGCACCGGGACCTGCAGGGCGCTGCTGCCGCTGACTAGATTTGAAAATCTAGTCAGCGGTGAGAAGTGGGAGAGGTGCAGCAGCGGCCGGGTGCCGCCGCTGTTTCTTCAATGTCCGCCTGGGCTGCCTGCACTGTCTGTCACACACCTGATCACTGATGTCAGTGATCAGGTGACACTGGGTCACTCTTCCCGGCGGCCGCGGCGCCTGTGCAGTATGTATATCACACTGTCTGTCAGTGACAGACAGTGTGAATAAAGTTTGCTACCCAGTGCCCCCCTCCCTTCCCAGCATGCCACGGCTGCTCCATCCCTCTCCTTTGGTGTAAAGAAGCTGAGGAGCGGTTGGCAGCCATTACAGAAGAGCCTCTCTACATCTGACCAGCCTTCATGATCAAAAACAGTAAGTATCTTTATCTTTTATTTTTTTTTGGTATTATTAATTTCATTTTATAAAAAATGGTGTCCCCAAAGGGGAAGTGTGGAGACCCAAAAAATGTTGGGGGTGGGATTTTTTACTAATATGTCACACTTTATGGTCTATATTCAATTTAAAAACTATGGTGGATAAAATAATTATTTTATTGCACCTCATGCTCTATATTTGACTTGCTTAAAGTCAA
The DNA here is from genome assembly GCF_038048845.1 of Mixophyes fleayi. Classification (NCBI taxonomy): domain Eukaryota; kingdom Metazoa; phylum Chordata; class Amphibia; order Anura; family Limnodynastidae; genus Mixophyes; species Mixophyes fleayi. The sequence continues at coordinate 304,492,845 of NC_134402.1, read as the reverse complement.
TAATAGAGCATGACGTGCCAATAAAATAATTATTTTATCCACCATAGTTTTTAAATCAAAGATAGAGCATGAAGTGCCAAATAATATTAATTTTTCCCCCACATAGCTTGAAAATTAAATATAGATCATGAGGTGGAAAATAGTATTTTTTCCATGTCATACTCTATATTTCATTTGCCAACTATGCAGTGGAAAAATGACTATTATTTGGCACTTCATGCTCTATCTTTGATTTAAACACTATGGTGGATAAAATAATTATTTTATTGGCACCTCATGCTCTATTATTGACTTGCTGCAAGTCAAAAATAGAGCATGACTTGCCAATAAAATCATGGTGCTGCAGGGGTGGGAGGGGACAGAGGACATGGTGCTGCAGTGGGAGGGGGGACAGTGAACATGGTGCTGCAGGGGGAGGGGGACAGAGGACATGGTGCTGCAGGGAGAGGGGGGGCAGAGGAAATGGTGCTGCAGGGGGTGGTGGGACAGAGGACATGGGGGGGCAGTATGCTGCAGGGGGGGACATGATGAAGCAGTGAGGGGGGGCAGTGTGATGGGCCATTCTCACAAGTTTTTGTTCCCATATCTAATACTTGGATACTTCCCCTCTAGAAATTCTGTGATTGCCCCTGGACAGCAGTGGAGTCTGGGCAACATTCTCTATAAAACATCACGGCAGCCAGACCGCTGTAGGAGGTAAGGCTTATCTTTTTTTTTTTCTTTCTTTTTACCAATGAAGTGTGTGAGGGTCTGGGAAGTGGGTATTTGGCGTGTCTTGAGGGGGGCGGTATTTTGAAATTTTGCCTAGGGCTCTGAGAACCCTAGCACTGGCCTTGCATATAATTAAATATGAGCCACAAGTATGCAAATGTCTGCGTGACAGCAGAGGTGGAAATCACTATTATGCTAGGAGCAGCCATTACAATGCCAGCAAAGGTAGGTGCCCATATACCAGCATCAATGCTACTGACTCTGTGTAGTATTGTTAGTTCTGTGCATGCAAACATGGTGCACTGTGCCTACCGCTGACTCTGGAGAAGAATAGTAGTGAGGGAAGGCTTCCCTTTGTTCAACATCACTGTGACCTGATGTTACTTCTCTGCCTACCCAAGATCTCACTGTACATGAATCAACAGGAAGAATCATCAGTCAGCGGCTTCTGGAGGAGATACTTGTTCCACTGACTATTAAGAACCCAGCAGGAATTCTGTTGTACTGTGGTGCCACTGATGATTGTAAAAATTGATTCAAATGTACTCTAGAAGAGATAATAACATGATGTTGTAGTTAAATCTTCTTGCTGCTGGTTGCTTTATTGAGTTCTCTAAGGTTTTAAGGACAGGTGCTGCAAGCAAACTTGCAAACTTTACGATGGTCAAAGTAAAGGGTATAGTGAAAGCAGCACTTGATGTCATGGCTACGGAACCTTTCCAATCAGGCAGGACCTTCATAAGTCACTAAGTCACATTGATAAACAGGTGCACGTTAAGGAACCCCCCCCCCCCCCCCCCCCTTGGTTTTGTTTGGAAATAAAGCATTTGGAAAATCCTGCTTTTGACTCTGTGGCACTACAAATATTTTTTTGTGCATATCTATTATTGGTGGTTTATTACTGCACATTAAAATTACTGGGCATATTACCACTGTTGACATAAGTGGCTTCTGACAGTTACCATGACAATAAATAATAAACGTAGACATTATTCTTTGTGCTCATCTTTATTTAACAAAAATACGTGTGGCCCTTTGGCTGGGTTGATGGGTGTATTCTAAAATCTAGCAAGTTGCCCACCACTGTGTCAGGAGTCTGTCAATGTGTATATCCCAGAACAGACCCCGATAGCTGGTAACCCAATGCACTCAGTGATACATATAGAAAACAAAAGGAACTGCACACATGGTCTGAGGTTTGAAGCTAATCAAGAAAGGAAACAGTTATTGTAACACCCCTTCTCTCCACTTCTAAGTGGGGTGCTGCAGACGCCTCCACCTAGGTATTTGAGGCTGCACACTGTGTGGATGTAGCTAGCTTGTCGCAGGCCTCATCACATCCCACACTCTTTATCGATTATCTACAAACTCTTAATCGAGTTTCTCTTTAGATCTCCCCCGAAATTTCTCTTGGAGTGGGAAAGGGATCTGGGAATAGAATTACGAGAGAATGATTGGTTGAAAATCTTCCAAGCAATCCATGCTTGCTCACCTAACGTCTCAATATTAGAGACCCACTTTAAGGTTCTTACCAGGTGGTATAGATGCCCGGAACATCTTGCAAAAATATTTCGCGGACTGTCTAGTGCCTGCTGGAGGTGTAATTTAGGATCAGGATCTTTATTACATATCTGGTGGGACTGTCCCATATTACAACCCTTTTGGTCACAGGTTATAGGCATCACACGGAAGTTGCTTGACCAGGCTATTCCTGACACCCCGGTGTATTGGCTCCTCAATAAAGTAAATATGCCTATTTCTTGCTTTAAAAAATCTCTGTTAAAATTTGTGATATCAGCCACCAAGGCAGTCATACCTGTGAGATGGAAAACAACCACGCCACCAAATATTCGGGACCGGATTAGGAGATTAGAATATTACAGGTCCATGAATGAATTATATTTGTCAGATATGGACTCTTTTGTAACATATTATACTATATGGGTACCTTGGTTAAATTTTATGGATTCGCCAGAGTTTGCGGCCTTGGGTACACCCTCCTGAACCATGTATCTTTAGGTACAGGGCTGTATCAGCCGCATGTGATTGTTGGATTAGGCTATGTTTTATACCTCCTCTGTGTATGCTGTAGACCTTTTACTATGATGACTTGCATCATGCCACCCCCCTTTCTTTCCTTATGTTTCTTTTGTTTTACCCCCCCTTGTCTGTCTTTGTGTTCTATGTGTCAGTTTAGCTATACCCACCTTTCGGGGATGGGAATGTATACTCTCTTTGATACATTTAATCTTCTTTGGCTTAGTGTTATGTTGTTATGTTGTTATGATGTTATAATCTCTTTATCACTCGCCATCCAAAACGAATACTGTTGAAAATACATATGTATAACCTGTGTTTGTTGTTAAACCTCAATAAAAACTTACTAAAAAAAAAAATATTAATCTTGAAAGAAGGGGGATATTGGGGTCAATTCCTAGATCTTTGTGTAGATAAAAAGAAACACAAAAAATCCTTGTACCTATATCAAGGAGTAACTTTTATCGGTGTGAGGTTAATTTCATCCTCTTTTATTGGGGTCTAAGTAAAGTGCATGTTTACTAGGGATGTGCACCGGCGACTTTTGAGGTCTCGTGTTTTGTGTTTTGGATCCGGATTTTCGCGATGTTTTGGGTTCGGATTTGTTTCGCAAAACACCTACCGAAAGGTTTTGGTTCGGATTTAAGGTTTTGGATTCGGATTTTTTTTGAAAAAAAACTAAAAAGTGTAAAAATCAAGTTTTTGGCCTTATTTTCACTCCTACGTTATTATTAACCTCAATAACATTCAATAACAATCATTTCCACTAATTTAAAGGCTATTGTGAACACCTAACACCTCACAATATTTTTTTTTTTTAGTACAAAACGTTGCAACGAGGTATCTTTCTGGACTGCGTAGAGGAGTGTTCCCCACAATATAATTAAAAACCCATCAACTGGTCTGAATTACACCCAAAAATAGTATCTGGACTGCGTAGAGTAGTGGGCACTGGGCACCACAATAAAATATATAGAAAACCTTCAACAGGTCTGAATTACACCCAAAAATAGTATCTGGACTGCGTAGAGGACTGGCCACTGGCCACCACAATAAAATATATAAAAAACCTTCAACAGGTCTGCATTACACCCAAAAATAGTATCTGGACTGCGTAGAGTAGTGGGCACTGGCCACCACAATAAAAAATATATAGAAAACCTTCAACAGGTCTGCATTACACCCAAAAATAGTATCTGGACTGCGTAGAGTAGTGGGCACTGGGCACCACAATAAAAAATATATAGAAAACCTTCAACAGGTCTGAATTACACCCAAAAATAGTATCTGGACTGCGTAGAGGACTGGCCACTGGCCACCACAATATAATATATAGAAAACCTTCAACAGGTCTGCATTACACCCAAAAATAGTATCTGGACTGCGTAGAGTAGTAAGCACTGGGCACCACAATAAAAAATATATAGAAAACCTTCAACAGGTCTGCATTACACCCAAAAATAGTATCTGGACTGCATAGAGTAGTGGGCACTGGGCACCACAATAAAAAATATATAGAAAACCTTCAACAGGTCTGCATTACACCCAAAAATAGTATCTGGACTGCGTAGAGTAGTGGGCACTGGGCACCACAATAAAAAATATATAGAAAACCTTCAACAGGTCTGAATTACACCCAAAAATAGTATCTACTCTGCGTAGAGGACTGGCCACTGGCCACCACAATATAATATATAGAAAACCTTCAACAGGTCTGCATTACACTGCACATAGGGCTGCTCCTCCATCCTCTCCATCATATACATGTTGGAGTTTCAGCGTGTCAAAACCTCTTGTTTTTGATAATGACAGTGCATTTTGAATATTTTTCGATTTGCCCCACAACACTGAATGTACTTTATCTATGATACGCATCTATCTTTCTTGACTGCGTAGTGTGGTGGCCACGGTACACAATTTGGTACCGAGGCCACAATATAATTAAAAAACCCTCCACGGGTCAGAATTCCACCAAAAAAGGGTATGGACTGCGTAGTGTGGTGTGCCCGGAACACAATTTTTTACAGCGCCAACAATATAATTTAAAAATTGGGCATCAACTGTCACCGTTGTTTAATATCTGATACACCTAAATATGGACTGCACAGTGGAGTGGCCCCGGTAGTAAATTTGGTGCCGGGGCCACAATACCTCCTCCAACTTCCAAGTGTAGTGTTTATAAAGACAGACAGCGTCAAAGTGTTATTTGTTGACTTTCTTAACCCTAAAATTGTCCCTGTTGCAAATATTCGTGCAATGGAGAGTTACTTTTTCATTGAAAGACTCAAGCTTTCAAGTGTAGTGTTTATAAAATATAAACAACAATACAGTAGTTCTAGAGCACGTCAATCCCTCTTGTTTTAAATTATGACAGGGCATTTTACTTTTGGTTTAATTTCCTTAATTTGTTTAAATTTGGTTTTACTTTTTGAACATGCAAACGACTGTTGATTGGTCATATAATGCAAAAAAAAAAGTTCCAAGATAGAATTGTCCTTGGGCCCTCCCACCCACCCTTATGTTGTTGAAATAGGACATGCACACTTTAACAAACCAATCATTTCAGCAACAGGGCCTACCAAACAACTTTGGCTGAAAGATTGGTTTGTTTGGGCCCCCACACCAATAAAACAATTCATCTCTCCCTGTACAAACTAAACAGGCTTTACTGAGGAAAGATGTCGTCCTCATCCTCAACCTCTGATTCCTCTCCCCCTACAGTGTGTACTTCCTCCTCCTCACACATTATCAATTCGTCCCCGCTGGACTCCACAACCACAGGTCCCTTTGTACTGTCTGGAGGGCAGTGCTGTACTTCATTGAGGAATTGATTATTCATTTTTATAAACATCATTTTTTCAACGTTGTGAGGAAGCAACCTCCTTCGCCGCTCACTGACCAGGTTCACAGCTGCACTAAAAACTCTTTCCAAGTACACACTGGAGGGGGGACAACTCAGTTAAAAAATAGAGCCAGTTTGTACAGGGGCTTCCAAACTGCCTTTTGGAGTTCTACCACGTCACTACCTCTAGTTAATTTAGATTGTAAGGCTTGTAAATATAAATACTTTGAAGATAAAAAAAGCAGACTGCACAGACTGTGGAGCTAGAAAGTGTAATTAAATGGACCACGTTACTTTGGGGGCTATCTATGCCCCCCCCCCTCTACACTTGTAGTTGAATATAAATAAAGCAGCCTGCATAGACTGTAGAACTAGAAATTCAAATATACAAAGAAATGGACAAAGGCAGTTTGGTATCTGTCTGCATCAGATCCCCTCTCCACTAGGAGTAAAACAGAAAACTATTCAGCCGTTATATAATCTAGAATATAAATAGAAATTGAGAAAGGCAATTTGGTATCTGTCTGCATCATAATCATCAACATTCTCCTCAGCGCCAGCTACATCAATATCCTCCTCCCGGTGTACAACATTCACACCTTCATTAGCCAAATCTGTAACTGGACTGTGGGTGATCCTTCCAGCATATGCAGAGGGCGTGCTGCAAATGCTGGATGGAGTCACCTCTTCCCGTACAGTGATGGGAAGGTCAGGGTTCACAACCAACAACACCCTTGGACTCGCCTTGGGGATTTGTGATGTCATCTGTTTAGAAGGCAGAGTTCTTTGCTGTTTTGTTGTTGTTGCTGACAGCATAACTCTCTTAAATTTTTTGTAGGGGGGGAGGAGGAGGGCTTAGATCCTTGGGTGAAGCTGGACCACTAGTCATGAACACGGGCCAGGGCCTAAGCCGTTCCTTGCCACTACGTGTCGTAAATGGCATATTGCCAACTTTACGTTTCTCCTCAGCTGATTTTAAGTTTCTCTTTTTGCTATTTTTTGAGAACTTGGGCTTTTTGGATTTTACATGCCCTGTACTAGGAGATTGGGCATCGGGCTTGCCAGACGACGTTGATGGCATTTCATCGTCTATGTCATGACTAGTGGCAGCAGCTTCACCATTAGGAGGAAGTGGGTCTTGATCTTTCCCTACTTTATCCTCCAAATTTTGGTTTTCCATTATATGTAGCACAAGAGAGCGTACCCCTAAGCCACACACACTCGGCAAAGCCTTTAAAAATTATATGCGGCACAGGAGAGTAGCACTGGACTTATACTGCTGAATCAGTGAACTTTGTAATAGCAGTACCACTGGACTTATACACTGCTGAATCCGTGAACTTTGTAATAGCAGTACCACTGGACTTATACTGCTGAATCAGTGAACTTTGTAATAGCAGTACCACTGGACTTATACTGCTCAATCAGTGAACTTGGTAATATTGCAGTACCAATGGGCTTATACTGCAGGATTGGTTTTGCACATTTTGTTGTAATTAATTTTTTTTTTAATTATTTTTTTGTATTTTTTGTATAACTTTTTTTTAATTTTTTAAACACTTGGGAATAATGGGGAAATAACTATGCCCTTAGAAGCACAGAGCACAGGACACAGCACCACTGGACTGAACAGGACACAGCACAGGACCCAGTGGCACCACTGAACTCAAAATTGACAGAGCGCAGCACACAACACCACTGGACTGATACTGCAGAATGTGTGAACTTTGTAATATTGCAGTACCACTGGACTTTTACTGCTGAATGTGTGAACTTGGTAATATTGCAGTACCAAAGGGCTTATACTGCAGGGTTGGTTGTGCAAATTTTGTTGTAATTAAAAAAAAATTGAATTAGTTTTTTGTATTTTTTTAAATAACTTTTTTTAATTTTTTTAAACACTTGGGAATATTGGGGAAATAACTATGCCCTTAGAGAAGCACAGAGCACAGGACACAGCACCACTGGACTGAACAGGACACAGCACAGGACCCAGCAGCACCACTGAACTCAGAAGGACAGAGCACAGGACACAGCAACACTGGACTGAGCACAGCACAGCACAGCACAGCACAGCACAGCACTGCACAGCACGAGATATAGCAGGACAGAGGACCACCTAACACACCCTCCCTCTACCCTGATCAATGCCCGAGTGAAGATGGCGGCGACTAGCGGGGAATTTATAAGATCCGAGTATCGCGAGATCCGACAATGGGATTATGAGTCATAGCCTCGGTTTCAGATTTGAATTTGGCGCCAATACCCGGATCTGTCTCGGATCCGACTCGGATCGGCAACGTTCGGGTGGGCTCAGATTTCAGAAATCCGAGTGCGCTCATCTCTAATGTTTACAGTATAGTATATAGATATATTACGATCCCATATTGAACAGCAGATCGCACTTTACTGTCTGTATTTATATTTAGAACTCAGAATGCATCAATGTATATCCCATTAGTCCCAATATATCTAATGGGTGCTAATGGTTCCTTACGCATACACCAGATATATACTGGTTATCATTACTCTAGAGTTCTATGTTCAGGATTGACTGCGAGATATCCTCACATTATATACAAGTAATAAGAATATCCACCACATAATAGTGTGTATCTCGCTAATCCCTAGAATATATAGTTGGTACTTATTGTAAAACTATCAATATTCCCTCGCTTCACAGGCAGTCATATGCGCGTGATGATAGAGGTAATCAAATACCTTCAGCGCATAAGTATAGCCACATATATTATCGGGACTTCCTTCTCCGGCGGAGAACGCCGGAGTCAGATGCCACTGTCGGGTACTTGTGATGTCACGAATGACGTCACATTCCCCCGACGTACGTTTCGCTTGTGGCTTTCAAGCCACTCTTGTAGTCTCATCACTCACCCCTTGGGCTATAACATTCTCTTTGGTGTCCTCTCTGCCCTCTCGATCACATCAGATGTTGATTCACTGCAGCACTGCTTCCGTCTCCATAGGGTCTCTCAGATATATCCTCATTCAGGACAAGCTTCTTTAATGCAGGCACATTGCTACATGCAGTGTTGTCCCTCTCCGGGCTTGGGGACTCCTTCCTTCTATATATGCAGCCACGATGTTCTGGCAACTACCCCCTCCAACTTGGGAACTCCCCATTTTTCTCTCATGGGTTTGCTTTCTTGTTATGGGGTTTCCCCCTTTTTCTGGCTCTCTGAACTTGGGGGCTTCTTCCCCTCTTATATTTCTCCCTCAGATCTGTCCCATTTCACTCACAGTTTCTCAGTCACGATGTACTTTGGCCCCTTGTGGGAGCAGGTCATGGACCCGCTCCCAAATTTGCCAGGGGATATGAGGACCTGCTCCTCTCTGTCCCAGGTCTCTAGCTGTCACTCTCTCACCCCACACTTCTCCTCAGCTCATACCAGCCTTATGTTGCTAAGCAACTGTTCCTGGGGTGTCTCCTCTGGGTTCTAGTGCTGGATCCATGCTTTCAGTCACTGGAAGGTGTGAGTAACAAGAGGGAGCCTTACATTTATAGTAGTTTATTCACTTTCCTAAAGACTGTTCCATCTCCGATTTGCAGAGCAAGAATAGCTTCAGAATTGTATTTATTTTGACCTCTCACTTGAAACAAATATGAACAAAAAAATGGAGGAGGCTTGGGTGCTCACATAGAGATCTATGGTGAGAAGCTGGTGTAGTGCATGTGGACACTTTTTCAATGTAGTTGACCAAGTAGAGACAAGGCAAAGTAGAGTATGTTCACTGTGTGCACTGCACTGGCATCTCTCCATAGAAATCAATGATTCTGCCTCTGTTCTATTCATCTTTCAAAAAATGGAGCAGGGATGTAATTAACTAATGGTGATGTAAAGGTTTAAATTACAACAGTTTTTAGAGCAAAAATGGCTTTCTTGGTGAACCAATATGACAAAGATTTATGTATTACAGTAAATGTATTAAGGAAATACTTTGCATACACATTATTTTAAAAAAGGAAATACTTAATGCCAGGGTTGTCAACTGCCAGTAAATTTACTGAATGCCAGTAGAAAAAAAAGAGGTCAAGTATTCATCTTTGCATAAGAAAATTGAGGGTCAGTAAAAATCCTCTTCTTGAAAGCACAGCAATTTACACAGCAGTGTAATAAAATGATTTGATATCATATAAGGATGTGAACCCGTTACTGACGATTCCTGAGCAATTGTTGTAATTGCTGCATGTTTTCAGTTCATAAAAATTCAACATTAAGTAGTTGTAAATCATCGAATATACTGTTATTCTTTTACCCATGCTATTAGATTTACACTATAATGAATAAGGTGAACCTTACACTAGGTGAATAAGTGACTTTAATTCACATAAAACAATTTGACTACATAAATGTGTCTGTTATAGTTTTATTGCACCAAGTTTTTCTTCTTTGCTTTGTTCCAAAATTAAATAAAATAAATAGCTGGAGTTTTACAATCTGAGTATGTATAGGCATGTATGTTGTTGGGTACAATCTCATTTCCTTTATTCAGGCATAACAATACTCACACACCATGGACACATTTTGGTAATTTAAGTCAAGTAACCTACTATTATGTATTTGTACCATGGAGGGAACCGAAACACCAGGAGGGAACTTACGGAAACAATGGATGACTGTAGAAAAAAGGAATCAATTTAAATTAAACATGGATAATAGAATTTAAGGATTAGTAAAATCTATATGGATTTGTAGGCATTGCTTACCTAGACACCTCATGCAAAGAGGAAACACAGCAAGCAAAGTGCAGTGAGCAGGAGCAAGCATTTGAAATAATTGACAGTTTCATTGCACATTGACGCATGAACCTAAGTGTGCTAAGAGGGAACAACTGGAGCAGAGGCATTAAATGTAACATCCTAGTTTGTGCGCCATCTGGTTGTAAATGATCCCCATTATATGACTAAACAAATGGTTTTAATCAAATACTGCCAGTTTTCATCTACTGGTGGTTACAAATTTTCATATCAAAAGACTTTTATTCCCAAGTGCTCCTGCATTCTCTGTGCCAGCTTCTTTCACGTGTTCATTGATATGCAATAGCTATTATCGAGAACTGTATAATTTAAGAGGCTTACAATGAACTGTGTTTTTTCACACACATTTTTATTCTTTATCACAATTTGGCACACATTCTACTTGCTGTGCATTCATTAGCAGAGTCAAATATAATTACATAATTTATCCTTTTTTGGCTAGCGCTAGGAAACATACTGACAGTTTTGATGATATTTTCTCGTTGCTCTAAAATGTTTCTTTTTGCTAAGTTTTAAATTATTTTCTTTATAGATTATTTCAATGGCCTGAAACTATAAATATGTATGGTAACTTGAATATTCTAAAATTACGTCAAGGTTTTTTGGTTTTCACTTTTTAATTTGTTTGTCTGCAATTTATCATTAGAAATAATAATAAATAATATATAGGAAAATGCCACTTTCCTGTAAAATGTAAGAATATTATAAAGTCACTGAGAGTTCTATGACCATATAGAATACAGGTCATGGAACTCTGAGGTGACTTCTATTATGCTTATACACTACATGGCTACATCCATATGTGCTTGTTGAACAACTCATTCCAAAACTATGGGCATTGTTATGGAATTGGTTCCCCCCTTTGCTGCTATAATAGCTTCCAATTTTCTGGGAAGTCTTTGCACTAGATTTTGAAACCAAGCTTTGGGAATTTTGCATCCAATCAGCCACATGATTTAAAGTGAGGTCAGACACTGATGTTGGCCGATAAGTCATGGCCCACAGTCAATGTTCCAATTCAACCTAAAGGTGTTTGATGGGGTTGAGGTCGGGGCTCTGTGCAGGACAGTCAAGTACTTTCACACAAAAAAACAGTTTGCAGCTTTATTTTGTGTATTTAATTCAAAAGAACTATAGGAAGACTATCACTCTCTGAATTTAGTCTTCTTACAAGTTGGAGAAAAGTTACCTTGAATAGTGACTTGAAGTGGTGGATTTATTTAATACAATTTTCTCGGGCTATTTAGAGATAACATGTTGTATGGAGTGATCTGTTCTCTCTTCCGAGGTAAGTTTGATCTTAAGAATAACTTCTAAACTATGGCATACTGTTGAGGTATCGGGTTTCACCGATACATCTATCAATCAACTTCAATGTCAGTCATATCTCCATTGATTTTCAGTCGACTGGGGAACAGAAAAACACAACAACTGTATGATATATTCAGAGTAGGACTGGGCCACCAGGGGACCAGGCTATCCCACGGTAGTCCCTGACCCTGATCACTCCCCTCTTCGTTGGTGGGAGGAGGGGAAAAAAATACTCACGTGACCGCGGCGCTTCCCGACTCCTCTCTGCTCCGTCCACACTGAATGTCGCGCATGACATCATCAAGCCACGACGTTCAGTGAGGAGCGCCGCAGAGAGGAGGCAAGAAGACAGAAGACTGAAGAGAAGAAAGAAGCCGATAGAAAAGGTAAGTGAAGAAAAGGAAGCAAATGGGGTGCATGGCAGAGTGAGGGGGGAGCATGGCAGTGTGAAGGGGGAGCATGGCAGAGTGAAGGGGGTAGCATGGCAGAGTTAAGGGGGAGCTTAGACAGCATGGCAGAGTGAAAGGGGAGCACTGGCAGCATGGTTGAGAGTGAAGGGGGGCCAAATCAGCATGGCACAGGGTGATGAAGGGGGGCCAAAGCAGCATGGCACAGGGTGATAAGGGGTGCCAAAGCAGCATGGCACAGGGTAATGAAGAGAGGCAAAAGCAGTATGGCACAGGGTGATGAAGGGGGGGCAAAAGCAGCAGGGAGGGTGCAGTGTGATCATAAGGAGCCACAGCATCATCATCACCATTTATTTATATAGCGCCACTAATTCCGCAGCGCTGTACAGAGAACTCACTCACATCAGTCCCTGCCCCATTGGTGCTTACAATCTAAATTCCTTATCACACACACACACGCACAGACAGAGACACAGACTAGGGTCAATTTGTTAGCAGCCAATTAACCTACCAGACTGTTTTTTGGAGCATGGTGATTATGGGGCACAGTAATGTGTGTGTGATGGCACAGCGGGCTTGTGGCAATGTAATGTGTGTGTGGTAGGTTGCTAAATAATGGGTGCTATTTTGTTTGTAGAGTGAAGGTGGGGCAATTTAATTTTATAGTGGGGACTATTAATTTAAGATGGGGTGGTTTGGGAGCTATTAATTGAATGTGGGGCTGAGTGTGAGGAGCATGAGGTCTTTTAAATGTGAATATGAATTATTTAATAGCAGTGACGGTAGCGGAAAATAGGTATATTTATTATATGTAAATGCGATTATTTTATTGCAGGGGCTGTCTGGAGGCAGGGAAAAAGGTTTATTAAATGGGGATACTATTACTTTAATGTTGGGGCTGGAGGAAGGCCTAAGTATTAATTGTGGGTCCTGATTTAACACCGGGGCTGGTTGGAATTTTCTAAATGTACCCATTATCTTTTGCAAATAGGGCCCTCAACATTCAAGTACCCAGACAAGCCGCAGCTAAAGAAACCAGCAGCCACAGGTGGTAAAAGTGACAAAAACAGGTAGGACAGTCTGTCAAATGTTCTGAGTCTAGTGCAGGATTGGCTAACCTGTGGCACTCCAGTTGTTGTGAAACTACAAGTTCCAGCAAATATATATATATATATATATATATATATATATATATATATATACATATATATATATATATATATATATCTATATATATATCTATATATATATATATATATATATATATATATATATATATATATATTATATATATATATCTATGTATATATATATATATATATATATATATATATATATATATATAAATAATTTACCTCTTTTAGGTGTTTATCTAATAGTTGAGTATTGTTAATTTGATTACTAAGAGGCTATAATTTAAGGGATATGTTTCTGGCTTTGAGTTTGTATACCTCCCCTTCCAATATTACCTGTATTTCGGTATCTGGTAAAAATATGTGTCTGATTTGTCAACTTAAAATCTGTAACATTATATAGACATCCGGAGAATGTTGGGTGCTTCGCTATGGCCTGCAAGTCTTCTTTCGTTGTACTTATTATGCAGGCCACTTGTGGTGCTATCTCGATGTACATATCCTTACCTGGGTCATGTAAAGTCCATTTACACGCACTGATGGTGTGTTGCAGTTGACAAGGCTCATATAGCACAGGATAGCACGGTGGCGTAGTGGTTAGCACCTCTGCCTTACAGCACTGGGGTCATGAGTTCAATTCCCAACCATGGCCTCATCTGTGAGGAGTTTGTATGTTTTCCCCGTGTTTGTGGGTTTCCTCCGGGAGCTCCCGTTTCTTCCCACACTCTAAAAACATACCAGTAGGTAAATTGGCTGCTAACAAATTGACCCTTGTCTGTCTCTATCTATCTATCTATCTATCTGTCTGTCTGTGTGTGTATGTTAGGGAATTTAGACTGTAAGCCCCAATGGGGCAGGGACTGATGTGAGTGAGTTCAGCGCTGCGGAATTAGTGGCGCTATATAAATAAATGATGGTGATATATAGGTGAGTGTTGGTTGCACACTATACCTCTGTTAGTTTTTGTACATAATGAGGTGTTATGAGTCTGATTTGATTGTAATTCTATGTAGGATCCCTTCATAGTGGGGGTCCATAGCTGGGTACCACCAGGTGGTGTGTATAGGGGTACTGGTAATATCATAAATTTGCAAACTGTCTTTTCCTGCATTAAAAATTAAACACCTCTACTACCCCATGTGCAGGCTTGATCTGAACATTCTACCTTTGTTGTGCTCATCTCGGACCAGAGTGTGTTGGTCAAGTTAAATAGTGACCTATAGAATTCTTCATGATTTCCAAGGAATCGGGTTTGGGTGAATTGTTTCTGCATTACCTGTGCTATTACCTGTATATTGCACACTGTCCAGTTGAACATTTTAGTAATGTTTCTGTCCAATTTAAACTGGGCAATTTGTGACTGGTTAAAAATCTGAAGTAATTCTTGAGTTACTCTTAAATGTTGCTGGATGGGTGTATAAAGAGTGGGCATCCAATCAGCCTGCATATGTACTATTTTGTCCAACTGGTGACCTGCATTGCTCATCTTACTACTGATGGTTTCTATGTCAATTGCGTTCAATATCCCCATTCCAGTTCCAGTGCCTCCTAGTAGTGTATCATACCACTCACGCTTTCTCCTGGTACGGCTGCTCCTAATATGACTACATACTGGATCTGGAAGAAAGGTGAAGTTGAAGGGATATCTAATTGTCTGATGCCTTATACCCATCCTTACACAGGTAGATGGGACTGGCTTTAGTGTATCATTATTTATGTTTGGCTGAAGATTCAGGAAGCTCACTCCATCTGCCCAGGTGGTTCTGTTCTTTATTTCTGAGGCATTAGTGCATATTAATGTATAGTCTGGGATTGGGGTGATAGTTGTGTTGGAGATTTTGGTGCAATTGGACACCTTTTTCTTTAACCATGGGTATAGACACTGAGGGTAATCTGTCAGTTCTATACAACATTTTATGGCAGTAAAATTTTCCATTGACAGTATTTCACTGCCATTTATTTGAAGAAATGGCAGTGTCCAATACCCAGTCCTTCCTTGTTTTGGCCTAAGGCCTGCATACCACACCCCACCATTCGTTCTTACATTCATAACCCTACACGGCTGATTTTCAGGGCACGTGAAGTTATCTTGTGATCTGGATTTTGTGGCATTTTTCCAATACCACCCTACAGTTGTTTGCTCATTCTGCTCATGGGGTTTTAACCGATTTAGTATCTGACCCGGGGTTCATTTCTGCCCTAGGATTGCCATCAATCCTACAACAAAAATTATATAATTCTCCATTCTGGTTTCTCGATGGTCACTGTCAACCTCTTGCAGTGTGAGGTGTGTATTCAGGTGTCTCTTCTAGCAACCTTTACTGCTGTGGCCGTGGTTAACAGGATCTGATAGGAACCATCATATCTAGGATCAAATGTCCTTTTGACGTGTCTCTTTAGGTACACCCAATCTCCTGGAATCAAAGAATGATATCCTTGGAATCAGGAACTGGAATGGAAGAGAAAACCTGCCGGTGGAGGTTAGTCATGGTTTTACATATTTCTTGCATATATCCAGTAAAATCACAATGATCATGCTGTAGCTGTTGTGGAAAATAATAAGCTGTCCTGGGGACACTCGCAAATATCTCATGTGGTGTCAGTCTGTGTCCCTTCATAGGTGTAGCTCTAATGTTAAACAGAACTATTGATAAACATTCTATCCAAGTATTTTTGGTTTCTTGCATCATTTTATGTAGTTTCAATTTAATGTCACCATTAAACCTTTCTACCCGCCCACTTTCTTGTGGCCTTGTGATACTCCCAAGTCCTTCATCACATGCTGCATTATCTCTCCTGTAAAGATTGTACCTCTATCTGATTCAATAACTTCAGGTATTCATATTTACAGATGACTTCTGAGATTAATTTCTTTGCTGTATTTTTGGCAGTAGCTTTACCTACTGGCCAGGCCTCTGGCCAATGGCTAAAAATGTCTGTGGCTACTAACACATACTCGTAGGTAAACATTTAAGAAGTTGTATATAGTCAATCTGAAGTCTCTGAAAGGGATAGAAAGCCTTTGGAATGCTTCCTCCTGGGGTTTTTACTCTTTGTCCTGGATTGTGTATTCCACATATCCAGCAAGCTGCCACATAGTTTGTGGCAGCAGAGTTGAAGCCAGGGGCAATCCAGTTTTTCTGTACCCTATTAGTCATTGTTTCTTTGCAATGATGTACTTGTCCATGTGCAATTTGAGTCATTACCGGGTATAAAGCTCTTGGTAGGCACCATTTATCTTCTTTTGACCATATTTCTTGCTCAATATGGCTTTGTAGGTCTGGAAATTGAATTTTTTCTGCATCCCCTTCTGTTGAGTGTACTATAAATATAGTATCCTTTTGTTGGAGAGCTGCTTTTTTTGCTGCTCGATCTGCAAAGTTATTTCCTCTTGCCTCCGGAGCTTGTTCTTTAGTGTGAGCTTGAACCTTTATAATTCCTACTTGTTTAGGGAGTTCCAATACTCTAAATAGCTCATTAATTAAATTGTCGTGTATGATGGGTTTTCCATTTGACCCTTGAAAGTCTCTGCTCTTCCAAATAGGTCCAAAGTCATGTGCCACTCCCCAAGCATATTGCAAGTCTGTATATATATTAGCCATTTGTCCTTCTGCGTATATGCAAGCTTTGGTTAGAGCTATTAATTCTGCTTCTTGCGCAGATGATCCAACATGTAGTGTTCCTGACTCAAGCACCTCTTCCTCACTAATGATGGCATAGCCTATGTATCGAACTCCATCCACATAATATATAAATCCATCTACCTAAAGAGTTATGGTTGCATCTAAAAGTGGTGTGTCAGTGACATTATGCAAAGCTGAAGCTTCTAATTTCATAAGTTCCAAACAGTCATGTGAAAAATTTTGTGTCTGTATTTCTTTAGCTTCTTCGGTTTCTTCTTCAGACGCTTCACTCAGATCCTCATATCCCCTGTCTGATGATTCATCTCCTTTGTGACTCCCCTTACTCCCCTCTTTTGAGGGGGGAGCTGGGTTGCTGGATTGAGGACTGTGCATCTGGTAATTGTTATTTGTGAGGCGCTAAGCAAGGCTACCTCATATTTAGTTAGTCTAGCCGCAGACAAATGTCTTGCCCTTGCTTGATTGAGAATTTCTGTGACTGCATGTGGAACTTGAATAACAAGTGCATGGTCCAATACCATATCTGCTACCTTTTCTTTTAGTATTGCTGCTGCTGCTACTGCTTTTATACATGATGGAGAGCCTCTTATAACTAGGTCGAGTTGTGCCAAATAATAGGCCAGTGGCCTTTGTTTCGTTCCAGTTTCTGTGTGAGGACCCCTAGAGCATGTTCTGACTGCTCACGACAGATCAATGGGACTGGTTTCAGGTAGTCTGGTAGTCCAAGTGCTAGTGCCATAGAGATAGTGAGTTTCAAGGCTTGTACTGCATTTTCTATTTCGGGTATATTGAGTGGTTCAATTCCTTGTTGTTTTCTCAAGCATTCATACAGTGGTTGCATAATAATTGAAGCTGAGGGGATCCACTCTCTGCAATACCCTATAAGCCCCAAAAAGGCTCTGATTTCTTTGATTGTTTTTGTGTCTTCATGTCTTGTATAGCTTTAACTCTTGCTCCTGCAGAGATTAAATGTCCCAAGAATGTTACTTTTTCCTGTACTAGTTGCAACTTGTTTGGTGATACTCTGCAGTCTTGTTCGGCCAGGAAGCAAAGTAATGACAGTGTTCCTACTTTGCATTCTTCTTCAGTTTCCGCAGCCACCATGAGATCATCCACATATTGAATAAGTTTAGTATTGAAGTAATAGGCCTCCATCCTTGGAGAATTAGTGCCATTGCAAAAATTCTGATGGGCTGGTGGCTCCTCCTTGAGGAAGTCTTGTCCAACAGTATTGGATTCCAGCATGGGTGAAGGCTAGAAAAAGTTGACTATCTTCTGTAATGGGGACTGAGAAGAAAGTGCTTGTCAAGTCGATTACTGAGAACCATTTTGCATTTGGAGATATCTGATTAAGCAAAGTGTGGGGGTTGGGCACAATGCGATTGCACCCCTTGTCCGACATATAGTTTCTTTACTGGGAATAGGGGTGTGCTATAAGAAAGCAACATTTTCTTAACACCCCTATTTGTAGGTATCTTTGTATTTGTTCTGAGATCGCTTTGGTTTGAGCTGCAGCAAGTGGGTACTGTTTAATTGAGACAGGATGTGTTCCTGGTTTTAGTGTCACTTTTACAGGACTTACTTTAAGTGTACCTACATCCTGTCTTCCTTTGGACCATAACTTGTCTGGTACTATGTTCAGCCAATCTGGTAGATTAAAGGCTTATCCTGTTTAGATGTTCTTGTCTGCTCTAGCATGTAGATTGCTGCTGTAAGTTCTTCTTGAACTGGAGATGAAAGTTGACTCATGAATTTCACTTCAGTTGGAGTGTATGTAATACTGATTTGTAACTATGAAAATACATCTGGTCCGAACAGATTATAGGGACAAAATGAGGAAGTGAGGAATTGTATTGGTACTTCAATTTTTTCATCTTCTACTATAAGTGTGACTGGTTTTCTTTCTGTTAATTTCACTTCTGTTCCTGCTAGGCCTGTAGCAGGTAAATCGATTTCTGTCAATAAATGTTGAGATACTTCCTGTTTTCTTAATACAGTGCGGCTTGCTTCAGAATCAATTAAACACTCACAGTCTTGGCCATTAGGTAATATGATGTTTATTAGGCCTTTGGTAAACTCATTTCTCAAAGGTTGGTTATTTGTGAGTGGGAGGTATGCGGAAGTGCCAATTTCCTATGCAGGTTGTTGGCCTATAGCCTGCTGATTTCTTCCTTCAAGCCATTTCTTATGTTTGATGCAATCTTTTTTCATGTGTCCTCTCTGTTTGCAAAATAAACAAACCCCTTGTTTTTTCATTTCTTCCAGAGTCATGTTTCCTTTTTCATTTATTTGGTGCTTTGGTGCACCTCTTGTGTCTGTTTAAACCTTCCAGTCTTGATTTTCTTGGACCACATGAACGGTAATTCTCTGCGTTTGAGACTTGTCTTTTGCTTTCCTCTGCTTCTCCTTTTCCCGGTCTTCTATACCTTCCAAGATTTGGAGCATGTATTGCATTTCCATTGTCACTGCTTCTGGTCTTATAAGGAACAATTGTTGACAATATGTTTCAGAAAGGCCATTAAGGAATCTGGTCTTAAACAGTCTGCGATGTTGGCGATTATCCCGAGTGAAACCTTCATCTTCATGTGCTTGTGTAGCTCTGTCATAATATTGTCTAATGGTCTCTTCTTTCTCATGTCAGACTTCTAGTGCTGTTGGTGCATTTTCTCTTTGATTATGACACCATCTCATTAACCGGTGATAAAACAATACTCCACAATACTCCTGTTTTTTTCAAATTGTCCACAGGTGGTGCTACTACTTCTGGTAGATTATCAACTGCTTCTGCTATTGACATGGTCCTATTCCCAAAAGCGCAGTGGCCAGCTGGTCATAGTCTACCCAACTAGGGGTCCATATGACATGTATCATGGTGATATACTGGCTAAATGCTGCAGGGTTTTTCCTAGGATCGGGTGCTTTGGTGACGATATCATGCATATCTGTTGAGGACCAAGCTCGATGTATTTCTTGGCGTTGCCGTACTTGATTACCGGATTCATTCATTACTCTTTGAACTTGTACTGGAAACATCGGATATGGTGTATTCTGTCCCAACTGTAAATATTTTAACTCTTCAACTGGCTACATATATGTGGGTCTCTTTTTGTCTTCTGAGTCCACGTCTGGACCAATTATTTTTCTTCTTGTTCTTGTTAATGCCCCTGGAGGAGGGCCTACAGGTGAAAAGCTAGGTAATCCTGGTGCATCCTCTATTCGTATGTCCTCACAAGGTTGGGCATTGGGGGGAATTTGATTGCCACAGAACGGGCATGTTAAATCTCCTTCTGGTATGCAATTCCCACATTCTGTACATTTTCTTTCAGTATAGTATATCTGTATTGGTCAAGTGGGAGCATGACCTGGTGTAATTATCTCCCCCTTATTCCCCACTTTCCTCACTGTAGTGGTTGGTATCTTTGGAAATTGAGGAGCTGTGGGGGTTTCATTGCTGAGTGGTGGGGGTGAAGGCATAACTAATGGTTCTGCATATGGGGTGGTACTGCCATCTGTTGGGGTGGATCACAAAACATGAAATCATCCTTATCTAAAGGGCTTGTTCTTACATATTCTTTACTAGCACTAATCCACATATTGACCTGATCTTCACAGCCATGTCTTTTTATCCATTCTTTGTTATTCAAATAAAACCGAGACTATTTCTCCACATCCAATGTCCCTTCTGGGGGAAATCCTGCTCTCTTGAGTACTTTCTGAATTCCTTTAAGAGCTTTACTACCTTCTCTCTCCTTCATTATATCCATAGGTTTGCCTATAGTGGGCATCTTACTGTTCTGTGTCCCCATTACTGGGTTCCTGGTCACAGTACTGTCAGTATCTGGGATAAAATGTCCTGTAAGCAGAATAAGGTAATACAATTTTCCCCTTTGTACAGACTACAGGTGTCTTTAATCCTTTACCTCATAGTCTGCTCTAGGAACACCAGATGTGAGTTTTATTGGCTTTAAGTTAAAAGACTGGCACTTATGGCTGATCCGATTCTTCCCCTTAAGTCTGTGTATAGACATATAATGGGGACTGTGAGGTTCCCTCTGCCTCCTTCTGTAATAGGGGTATCTATCAACAACCCTCCCCACGTCAAACCTAATACATGAAATAAATAGTCAGGACTTCTGGCACTATTATAGTGAGTTTCTCCCACAGTCTGTTTCTGGAGCCCCAATATGCCCCAGGTGTTGCTTCCAAAGGCAACACTCCCACTACTTTTGGAACCCTTGTGCCTCGTGTCTGAATAACAATATATCCTGTGCAATGTGTACAGGAAAACCTTGACACTGGTTCCACCATTTAAACATTTTCTAATACAAAGCACACAGAAGAATATGGCATAAAATACAGATACTACCTCTATGGCAATTATTTCTTCCAGCGGTACCATCTGGATAATCTTAACTGTCAGTCTTCAGCATATCCTTTCACTATTTTTCCTTTGTCTCACTTCTAGGCAATTTTCTTATACTATAAGGGCATATATTTTTATAATCAGGTAACATATCAGTCCGTGGCCAATAGGTTAGTATGTTAGACAAGTCTTGACCCAAATATTTCTGCAATAATTCTTTGTTCAAATGGCAACCCAGCGTGCAATAAAATTCTTTCTCGTTGTTTATAAAACTATAATATACGTTTGTGGCTGCAACACCCTCTAAACAAGGTCCTTTATACTCTGAATATTTTCTCAGAATAATGCATAAGGTACAATTTTTACATACACCCCTCTTGATATCTTCTAATTCAAATTGTCTACACCCATCATAATTCACTATATCCATACATTCACAATTTCACTATTCTTTCCTTTGACTGAACATTGGGTTCATGAGATACCCTCTAATCACCTCAACTGACTTTCCTTAGACATACAAAGAAATACTGAACAGAGTAAGATGGTAGAAATCTACACTTTTTCTTACTCACCGTACAGAGTTTATTTCAGCGGTTCTCTGGACATTAATAGAGTCTGACGTCAGGTGTGGAGATTTTCTGGCATCAGGGCCGGTGCAAGGTTGCTTGGCAGCCTAGGCAAAGCTTAAGCTTGTCGCCCCCCCCCCCCTTAAATAATAATAAAAAAAAAAATTCACAGCCCCTAACACACTTGACATTTCTAAAATAAAAATAATAACTCTTACCACCTCTTGGCTGTACAGGATGCAGTCCAGATGTCTGACGCAGCACTGATGTCTGGTGCAGGATGCTGTCCAGGCTTCACTGCTGCCCAGGAGCAAACACATGATATCTAGAGGGGAGGCTCTAAATGTTAGATTTCAGAACAAAAAAGAAAAAAAAAAAGAGAATTTTACATCACTCACCTGTTACACACTGACATGTGCCCCCTGCCCACCAACTTCTCTCACACATGCCCATCTGCCCACTAGCTACTCTCACATATGCCCTTGTATAGCTCCAATTTGTCACGGCACTACCATAGTCTCTAACTTAAGGACATTTATAAGTGTAATCCCTGGTCTCCCCATTTTCTCCAGCCTCCTCCCCCTGCCAAATTTTCTGTACCATCCATTCTCCCCCTCACACACATTTTATGTAGCATCCATTCTCCCCCCATTCTCTGTAGCATCCATCCTCCCATCTTCTGTATCATCCATTCTCCCCACACACACACTTTCTGTAGCATCCATTCTCCCCACACACACACTTTCTGTAGCATCCATTCTCCCCCCCACACACACATATTATGTAGCATCCATTCTCCCCCCACCACACACACTTTATGTAGCATCCATTCTCCCCCCACACACACACATTTTATGTAGCATCCATTCTCCCCCCACACACACATTTTATGTAGCATCCATTCTCCCCCCCACACACACATTTTATGTAGCATCCATTCTCCCCCCACCACACACACTTTATGTAGCATCCATTCTCCCCCCACACACACATTTTCTGTAGCATCCATTCTCCCCCCCACACACGCATTTTCTGTAGCATCCATTCTCCCCACACACACATTTTCTGTAGCATCCATTCTCCCCCCACACACACATTTTATGTAGCATCCATTCTCCCCCCACACACACACATTTTATGTAGCATCCATTCTCCCCCCACACACACACATTTTATGTAGCATCCATTCTCCCCCCATTCTCTGTAGCATCCATCCTCCCATCTTCTGTAGCAACCATTCTCCCCACACACACACTTTATGTAGCATAAATTCTCCCCCCACCACACACACACACTTTATGTAGCATCCATTCTCCCCCCACCACACACATTATGTAGCATCCATTCTCCCCCCATCACACACACTTTATGTAGCATCCATTCTCCCTCTTCCCCCTTTTACTGTAGCATCCACTCCTCCTCCCCCCTCGGTTTTCTGCAGCATACTTCTCTCACCCTCCCCTCCGTTTCTCTGTTGCATACTTTCACTACCCCTCCCCCTTTCTGTACTCACCCTTACTTTTCTTTCATTCTCTTCTCTGCTTCTTGTTTCTTTCCTCTGTATTTACTTCTGTCAGACTCCTGTCGGCTCTCTACACTGGCAGCGTCGTGATGTCACGACGCTGCCAGGCACATTTGAAAATGCGGTGCTGCTACAGTGCAGCACCGCTTAGGCCTGTAGGACCACTATATTGCGGGCGGACGATCCGCCCTGGGCGATCGCGCCGCCCACATAAAAACTTAATTGACCATTAATTGTTTTATTAATAGTCTCCTCGACCGCAGTGCCGCCCCCCAGAGGCCGGCGCCCTAGGCAGCTGCCTAAGGCTGCCTAATGGTGGCGCCGGCCCTGTCTGGCATCCCGGACAAGCACCCAGAAATGTTGGGGTATCGGGGTTCACCGATACTTCTATCAATCACCTTCAATGTCAGTCAGATCTTCACTGATTTTCAGTCGACTGGGGAACAGAAAAACACTCAACACCTGTATGATCTAATGCTGAGCAGCTCTGATTCTGTCCCAATCTGAGACCGCTTCAGTGTCTTTATTTATACATAAAAGTTTAGGGGTATAGATGCTTAACAACCAATTATAAGACAGTAGATTATGAAAGTAAGTTAATCAACAATTATATATATTGCAGTTTTCCATCAAAGTTCAAACTATTCTTTCTTCCTTCTGCGTTATCTCTTTCCAGACATTTTCTGCCAATATTCGTGTGCTGCCCCCAGCTTTGAGTCCTTGGGTCTTATCTGTAAAGAACATATAGCTGTGCGTCCTTGAGCTATTTCTGCTCATGGGGAACATCCTGTTATGTGGCTTCACAACCTTGAACAATTCTTCTTCAAAACTGAACATAATATCTGCTGATTTCTCTTAAGGTTATAGCATATTAGTTTCTAAAGCTTAACACATGATAGATTTTAAATCAATAATCATACAATTTTACCGTTACAATACCTAACAAACTGCTTCACAACGGAGGTCAAGATACAAAGTGATTTTGTCATCAAAAACCATTTAAAAAAAAATAAAAAAATCTTCTGTAGTCTACTCTCTTTTCTTTCCAAAACTTTGTCTGTTCACTTCCTACTACTCTGGTCTGATTCCCAATTCTGCACAAATATTTTGTGCCCCCTCCAGCTTACCCGTTTGGTCTCACATTTTTAATATCTTCTTTCAGAGCCTCTACTTCTAGAGATATATCTTTAGAGTGCAGGATCAAGCTTATGTTGTTGTCAAGTATGTCTGCCAACACAACTGCAAGAATCAAAGACTCATACATGGTAGAAAATGTAACTAGTCCAGTGATCTCTGTTTGGCTGCCTCATAGGTTGTTTGGTTGCAAACAGCCTGTTAACTTTTAGCAACCTTGAACTCTAACGAAGATGAGACAGTAGCAGCACGAGGAGAGAAAGTTGCAGTCTGGATTATATCTTTTATCCTTGCCTGAACTTTCTTCATCTGTCCTGCCATATTTATTCCATTATTGTAAAACTAACTCCTGCATTGGTTTTACTCGCTACTTCCTGTCATGTCTTTTTTGGAAATCAAAGTATTTCATGGACCATTAAATCTTCCATTCATTTTCATCTTCAGGATATAAAATAAATCTTAAAATCGTCACGCTCATGTCAGGCTTTGAAATATCAGGCGTAGCATCACACATGAAGGAGTAAATAGCTTCTCTCTCCTCTAATTTTTTTTAAAATCTTTTTCTGCCACACATAGCCAATAACAACGCAGTCATGACAAATGGGGCTTCAGGCCTTCAGGAGGTGATTAGAGCCATATCACAAGACCCCTTACATGATGATGTCACCTGACATGAGGTGGCCCCCCCAACACATGTACACTCTTATGGGCAGCCCTGGCTACTGCTACGTGTGCCTGCCTCAGCTATGTCTTGAATCTACTAGGATGAGTAGGATCCTTCTGGGTATCGGCTGGGATTGGCAGTACTTCTCCCAGAGGCGCGGAATCTAACAGAGCAAAAGGTCTTCGCCAGGGATTCCCACAAGGGAATTTTGGCTTTGAGGCTTCCACCCTGCAAGTCGCGGTCCTCTAGGGAAGTTCCCAGTGAGAGGTGTGAGAGAGCCGAGCACCAGGTAGTGAAGGTAGGCACAAGAATGCCACTAAAGAGTGGATATGGTGAGCGATGATCTGTGGCAGTACACTTGGAGAGATAAAGTGTGATGATCTGTGGCAGTTACCACTAAGGAGTGGATATAGTGAGCGATGATCTGTAGCAGTACACTGGAGAGATAGAGAGCGATGAACTGCAACAGTTGCCACTAAGCTTTGGCATTCCCACCAGGAACTTGATTTGGTACACCGGATGACCCATTTTCATTCAGTCACAGAAAAACTGAAGAGTTCACCATTCAGGGAAAACTTAAGCCACTTGGTCTTACTGCTCTACATTTGAGTCAAGAATGAATAAGGGGGGGGGGAGGGGTGTACATAAGTTTTTCAGAATTCTATTTCTGTTTTATCGTGGGCTGCAGCCACTCCAAACCACACTTAAGGGACAGCCATACAGCAGCTGTGTTCCGCCACAGAAGGATTTTTTGGCCATAGCAGCTGCTCTGTGTAAGCTGTATGGCTACATTTTCATATCTGATGTAGTGCTGGCATAGAGGAAGATCGTGTCCACACCAGCAGTCACTTCACTCAGGAGACTTGTAAGAGTCTCTTTATCCAAAACAAGCTGATAGACCAAAGATCAGGGATATTATGTAAAAAAGTGCAAGTTTGAATTGTCCCTGGTCCCAATATAACTGTAATGGCTCTGAGGCTTTTTGCAGATCACCTGCCTCACTATCGAGGATGGTGGAGGCCAAATACAATAACATTCACAGGATAAGTTCACGGCTTACAAGCATCAATGATGACACAAGAGAAAGTAGTAGTATTGCTGCAACGTAGTGTATTGAATATTGGTACAACAGGAATAAATATATTTATATATTGGCAGAGATGAATACACAGCAATTCATAGTAATGCAGACACAATGCACATTTGCTTCTTCATAGTCGGTAACCCTTGGCAACAGCATGAGATGAGATGATATACAGTTCAACGCAGTGATGATAAATAAGAACACTAGGATCCAATAGAGAACCACACAGCAGATGAATGTTAGTCACTGGTACAGCATACAGTCCAGACAGAGCAGTATATAGAACTTAGCTGATCCGAGAGTAGAGATGACTCAACATAGCAGGTGGTTCTGGAATCGCTGATTCTATTAAAGTAAAGCAGTAAGCGTTAAACATCACCCAAGGACTTGGATGAACACTGACACATGCAGTAGAATGTTGCCTAGAAGTAGCAGAGACGTGAGTAGTATCTGAATCATGCGTAGAACTACAGGTAACAGGATTCATTGTAACTGCAATGGTAAGTTTGCTGTAGTATGGAGCAACTGAACAGAGACACGCAACTTGAGCCCAAGTACTAGCCACCGGCACAATAAGTAGTTCACAATAACAGTCCAGTAACTGGGTAACAGCAGAGTAAGAATAACCCGTGTCAGATGTGGAACTACAGGTGACAGGTAACTTGATAGTAGCTCTAACAGTGAGATGCAGCGATCTTAGCCAGCCAGCAGTAAAGTTGAACCAATAGATAAAGCACAGGTTTAGCGACAACTCACGATACTCATTCAGCGTGCAGATGAATAGCGGAGAGAAGTTCCAGCTTGCAGGTGAACAGTGGTGAGAAGTTTGCAGCTTGCAGGTGAACAGCAGTAGTAGATTCAGCAAGCAGTGTGGAACTACAAGTACCAGGTACAATGGTTGTAGATGCAGAAGTCCAGTACACAGGTAACAGCAGTAGTAGATTCAGCAAGCAGTGTGGAACTACAAGTACCAGGTATAATGGTTGTAGATGCAGAAGTCCAGTACACAGGTAACAGCAATAGTAGATTCAGCAAGCAGCGTGGAACTACAAGTACCAGGTATAATGGTTGTAGATGTAGAAGTCCAGTACACAGGTAACAGCAGTAGTAGATTCAGCAAGCAGCGTGGAACTACAAGTACCAGGTATAATGGTTGTAGATGTAGAAGTCCAGTACACAGGTAACAGCAGTAGTAGATTCAGCAAGCAGCCTGGACCAAGGCAGATTGAGTAACATGAAGAACAGGCAATGAGCCCATAACCATGGGAGGTTAATATAGTGCTCCAGGACCAATGAGGTTTAGGGAGAGGTCCAGATCACAGTAACTAGTAGAAACACCTGTGAAAGTAATGTCTCTGAAGCAGATGCAAGCAGGATCATGGTTTTTAAAGGGAAAGTCACAGCACCGGCACCTGACTATGGAACCGGCGTGTGACAATAACAAACCAAGCACCTCAGCGACTCGAACTGCCACTTCGGCTGAAGTGCTTGACTTGTTTGGGCTCCCATTGAACCAAACATTTTGATTATTGTCTGTTGAATTGGAGAATAGATAAGGATTTTAACCTTTTACTATTGGGTATCACCCTCATCCTCCTCATCAAAGATGACCAGTGACACTTGTCCACATAACCGTAGTTAAGTGGATGTTGGTACAATGGCATTTTCTAGGGACTGAATTAATTTTTGTTTACAATCTCCTGGTACAGCTGAGAAATTGCTGTTCACAAGAAATTGAATTGAGGTGAATTTTGGTTGCATGGACACATGACCTCAACTAATCGGCTAAATTTCATGCATTGATGACAGAAATTGGATGCACATCCAATGCTAACATAGCTATCATGGCTTCAGTGATCCACTGTGCAATAGGATACTGGCTTGCTGTTTAAAACTATACTTACTCTTCTTGGTCCCCTTCTGTATAGAAGAATCACCCCTAGCAGCAGTAGCTGTAGCGCATAAGGATGCCTCTTGGGAAACATGGATTGCATTAGGGGAGTCAGTTGAAATTGGAAAATCGGATGCTAGACTACGTACTAATAATGAGGAGGTCAATGATGAAGGTGTTGACGGTGAAGACTGTATGAGGTTTCTATCCATTTGGCTGCTAGCTGATTCTGAGCTGCTTTTTACTATATATAATTCTTACCAACCAAATTTTGTGTGCAAAGCATACCACAATCCTTATGAAACATAGTGGCAGAGCACTGGCTGATAGGATGTTCATTTTAGACAAGTAAATAGCGAGAGGTGAGCTGCACCCAGAATAACGTTAGTTTTAATGTTAGACAGTGAAGATACAGTAAGAAAAAGACAGCGGCATCAGTAGACATTTCAACAAGTAGATAGAGGAAGGTGGGCTGCAATCAGAAGAAAAATTAAGAAAGACTATGCATACTATATTTTGAACACTTGACGGAATGTATAATTGACAGTGATGGAAAGCGGCATCAGTAGACATTTCGATAAGTAGATAGAAGAAGGTGGGCTGCACCCAGAAAAAAAATGAAGAAAGACCACGCACACTATATTTTAAACATTAGACAGCATGCATCATTGACAGTGAAGGTACAGTAAGAATCAGAGGATATTAGATGGACAGTGGCAACAGTAGACAGTTTGACAAGTAGATAGACGAAGGTGCGCTACACCCAGCAGAAAAATAAAGAAAAGCCACACACTCTATATATTGCATCATGGAAAGTGAGGAGGAAGTAAGAATCAGAAGTTATTAGACGGATATCGGCGGCATCTGTAGACATTTAGCAGATGATGATAGATCAAGGCTATAATGTTAAATAGTGCCAGATGGAATTGTCTTTGAGGCCTCCCATCCACCCATATGTTAAAAAGGAACTGCACATAGTATAACAAACCAAGCACATCAGCAACAAGGACTGTCACTTTTGTGGCTAAATTGCTTGATTTGTTTGGGCCCCCACAAAGCAAACCTTTTGGTTCGGTGGTTATTGAACTGGAGAGAATAGATTGGGATTTTAACAAATTACTTATGGTCATTTGGCTAACAGTGTTCATCTTTCTCAATGGTGACAATGTCTTCACCCTCATCATCATCCTCTACAAAGATGTCTAGATCAATTACATTTTCAATTTACAAAAGAAGATACACCAATTAGGTAACTGTTAAGCAGCATCTGTGATACATTCCAGAAGGAGAGCAATGACACATTGGAGAGGCACAACTGCGAAACATTGGAAACGGACAGCAGCGACACAATAGCGAGGACCAGCACGTATACATTAGAGAGGGACAGCAGTGGCAGTATCGGAGGTCATTTGATGGACAGCAGCGGAATCAGTAGACATTTAAAACATGACATTAGACCAAAGCCATAACGTAAAATGGTGGAAGATGGAATTGTCCTTGGGCCCTCCTACCATTTACACGATCGGCATTTATATGGTGGGGACCCTAATATGGATAGGGTTGGAAATTCAACAATAATGACCTTCACAGTATTATTAAGTTGATTATTGAAATGTAGACAGTATTTTTAGGTCAATAATAATATACCTAACCCTAAGGCTATCCCTAGCTCTATCCCTCACCCTGTCCCTAGCGCTATCCATAACCCTGTCCCTAACCCTAACCCTAATCCTAACACTAACCATATAATACTGTCGATCTAATAATGCTGTCCACCATGTGAATTGTAGACCTAATAATACAGCCAACATTTGAATTGTCGACCTAATGATGTCGACATTCTGAATGTCGACCAAATGAATGTCTAGCTGTCAACTGCATAGCATTTTACACAAGATGATAGACGAAGGCCATAAGTAAAATAGTGCAAGAATTAATTGTCTTTGGGCCCACCACCCACCAATATGTTAAAGAAGGCATGCACAATCCAAGGTCTTCAACGACAGGGAATGCCACTTTTGAAGCTGAAGTGCTTGCTTTGCTTGGGCCGCCACAACAGTGAACATTTTGATTGTTGGTTGTTGAACTGAAGAGAATAGATTGGGATTTTAACAAATTACTAAAGGGCATTTGGCTTACAGTGGTCCTTTTCCTCTATGATGACATTCAATGTCATCACTCTCATCATCATCCTCATCACTGATGTCAAGATCAGTTTGTAATTGGTGCCGAAAATGGTATTCCTAGTACAATTTGTAGTTCATTTTGATGAACACCAGTTTTTCTATATTTTTGGGAAGTAATCTCCTCCGACGACCACTCACAATGTTAATGGCTGTGCTAAACATGCTTTCCGAGTGCACACTGAAGCGTTGGTATCTTAAGTACACCATACCTAGTTTGTAGAAATTGCCGTTTATCCTCCCATAATTCAAAGGGACTGTCTGAGATCCTAATTTCCACTTTATCATTATTATTATTATTATTATCATCATTTATTTGTTAGGCGCCACAAGGTTTCCGCAGCGCCGCACATAGTACAAACAGTAGACTATACAGGGTATAACAGTACAGAACAATAAACAAAAAGTACCAATACTTCAGAAACTCCAGGCAGGCAAATGCAATAAACACGGAGCAGAAGAACGGGTGAGGAGACAGGAGGGAAGAGGGCCCTGCTCATGCGAGCTTACATCCTAAGGGAGGGTTAAACAGACCAGGCACAAGAGGAGCCAGTTAAGGGAATGGGAGAGAGGGGAGAATGAGCGGAGGAGATGGGGGTTAAGTGGATGGTTGGTAGGCTTTGAGAAAGAGGTGAGTTTTGAGTGCACGTTTGAAGGAGCACAGAGTAGGAGATAGGCGGATGGAGCGAGGGAGGTCATTCCAGAGAAGGGGGGCTCATTAATGCAATCCTCCACCATTCTACGAATAGAAGGTGCATCAGATTGAGACACAGTAGAGGTATTAATATATTTGGCAATTTCTTTTAAGCCTGACCAGACATTATAACCTTTCCCATTGGTGTTCTGTGTTGACTCATCATCAGTATGATGCTTGGAAAAGGGAAAGGGTAGCTTTTTTCTGGCAGTAGTGCTGTTAGGAGAAGCTGAAGCAGGGGACATGTCATGTGCGACTTAAGCCATCAACTTGCTCACAAGGAGTTGTTTGGATCTGTGAAGATTTATGTCAGTTGGGAAGAAAAACATGACATATCACTTAAACCTAGGATCGAGCATGGTTGCCAAAACATAATGATCCATTTGCAAGAAGCTGCAAACCCTTGGTTCTGGCGAAGTGAATAAAGGACTTCATCTACAAGGCAACATTTTTTACAGAATCTCAAAGTTTCATCTCCTCCTTCAACTTCTCTAGCTGTTTTCCCAGTAGTTTGATTAGGGGTATGACTTGACTCAGGCTGGAAGTGTTTGAACTCACTTAATTTGTTACAATTTCAAATGGTTTCAGTGGCTTACATAAAACAATAAGGACTCTCCAATGGGCTGCAGGAAGGTAGCATGTCCCCCTTTCCCTATTTCATGGTTTGCTGTGTAGGTCTTGATGGCTTTTTGCTGTTCCTCTTGTCGCTAAAGCATATAAAGTGTGGAATTACACCTTGTTACTACCTCCTGCTTCAGTTGGTGGCATTGCCGATTATTTTTTTTTGCAGCCTTTGCAATGTTATACATGCAGTCACTGAATTATGAAAATGCCCAGAAATGTGAACGACCTGGCATTGTGTGCTAGCTCTACTATTCTGAAAGAATGAAGAAGACGATGGTGAAGCTACCGGGGCTGCTGCTGCTGGCAATACACCTACCCAGTCGGATGTCATGGTCATTTAATCTTTTGTTTGACCTCTGGTACAGCTGAGGAATTGCAGTTCGGGAGAAATGGAATCAAGATGGGATTTGGTAGCATGAACACATGACCTCAACTAAATCGACTAAACGCTGATGCATTGATGGCGGAAATTGGATGCACATTGATGATGAGAAGACCCCCTCTTCATTAGAATTCTGTTTAGCAAAACCAATTTTTCTGACATTGAAATATGACCTACACCAGTGATGGCTAACCTGAAACACTCCAGGGGGTAAATGTATCAAAGTGCGAGTTTGCCAGCGTGTTTAAATCGTGGCAAATCGCGGGTGTTTACCCGCGAGTTTTAAAAAAAAAAATGGAGATGTATCAAACTGCGATTTTGAGACTCATGTTCAAAATCGCTGGTCATCTATGGCGATTTTGAGCGATGTAAACACTCACGAGTTTAGCAAACTCTCCTGTGTTTGGCAAACTCGCCTGTGTTGTAACAGTGAGTTGTCAACACATCACTGTTACACTGGCCCTGGTAAAAAGTAAAAGAATAGATAAAAGTTTTTTTAAAAAAAAGCGTGAGGTCCCCCCACTATTTATGCTTAACCCTAGTGCTGCCTGACTAGTGCTGGTCCCGTGAAAATCGGGGAAAAAAAGCTGTATGTACTGTATTACAGCTTACGCAAGTAGCGTAGCGCATGCGCAATGCGCTACGTTACTTGCGTAAGCGCTAAGTACAGTAATATGTGATTTCCCCACTAGCGTGGCAAAATGCCATAATACTGTACTTTGCTCTTACGCAAACAACGTATGATCATTGCGAAACGGACCTCCTACTAGGTTGGAGGTGTTTGCGGCGGCTCAAGAACTTTTTTTTTTTTTCTGCAATCAAGCACAAAGATTCGGGATATTACAAATATGGGCCCCTTCTGGGTGAAGTGTTCCAGTTTCTCAAGAATCGTTTATGGAGGTATAAAATGGATGGGACTGGGGCAAGCCGTCAAGATGGAAGTATAAATATTAAGGGGCTGGGGCAAGCCAGGACCTTGGTAAGAAGAAAGAAGACAGCATTGGTAAGTATTTGGTTTTTTTTATTTTTATTAAATAGATGTGGTTAAAAAGAGGGTGGTAAGTGTCTGTCACGGGCACTAGGAGTCTTTGCCCAGGAAATCACCAGATGTTGGCTTACCAGAGTAATATAGATGGTAATGGGTACTCTGGTAGCAGGGTGACAACGGAACAGGAGGAACAGCAGATGGTGAGAGAATGCTCGAGGAAAGTCTATGACTAGCAGCACTGGTAATGAGTATATAACTGTACACGAGGAACTAGATGGACAAGGAAACGTGAGGGTAGTCAGTGGTCTGCGTATAGCAAGTTGTACCACTGCTATAGTGAGGAGGAATGTCCAGAGGTAGCGAGGAGGTAGTGAGAGTCAGCGGTCTGCGTATAGCAAGTTGTACCGCTGTCTAGGTGAAGGAATGGAATCCAGGTGAAGGTAGATAACAGGGAAGTCAGTGGTCTGCGTATAGCAAGTTGTACCACTGCTATGTGAGAGGATACTTGAAACTGGTGTCACGGGGAACTGGAATCAGTGGTCTGCATATAGCAAGTTGTACCACTGCAATATATATGTGAGGAGGGCACGAGGAGATGAATGCTATGCAGAGTATACACGGGTACACAGAACTTGATCCCACGATGATATCACAATACAATGATAACAGAGCAGCACTGCTAAAGTATACAAAGTCACAATAACAATCCAGGCAATAGGAGACAAAGTCAATGGTAGCGATAGTCTCAGTGGATAGAGGACTCCGGAAGAGAACACAACTCAGTCCAGCTAGATATGCAATACACAAGCAAAGTCAATGAGAAGTATGCATACCGCGGTTCAGGAGAGCAGGCTGTCAGAGAGACGTGCAGGGATACCTGAACGGCTGAAGGCCGGCAGGAGGAGAGATCACTGGAAGGTGGAAGCGGTAATCAAGTTGGTGCAGCGCACGGCAGGTAAACCATCATGAACGAGGCAATACTCTGGAAGCAGTAGTAAATGGAACTGGAACATGAAGAACACGGGAGAGTTGAGGCGGTCTGAACTCCAGTAGCAGAGATGGAAGCAGCGGAGCGCTGACCCGATGAACACAGGAGAGTTGAGATGAGCTGGAACTCTGTAGAAGCAACGGAGGCAGCGGATAGGAATCAGCTGGCTGCAGACATGATGAACACCGGAGAGTTGAAGTGAGCAGGATCTCTGTAGAAGCAACGGAGGCAGCGGATAGGAATCAGCTGGTGCAGACACGATGAACACAGGAGAGTTGAGGTGAGTAGGAACTCTGTAGAAACAACGGAGGCAGCGGATAGGAATCAGCTGGTGCAGACACGATGAACACAAGAGAGTTGAAGTGGTCTGGAAACCACAATAGAAATAACAGGAATCAGCAGGAGCTGAATACACGAGGAAACACAGGAACACCTTCAGAGGCTCATGGGAATGAGACTCCAAGATCAGGCAACGAGGTATTGACCACAGGTGCTTTAAATAGGGAGTGTTGCCTGATCAGCCAATTAATGAAAAGCAACAGATACTGAAGGCTTGAAAGGGCTGCACATGCACAGACCCTCAGGATGACGGACGGCCACGGTTCCTAAACACACGAGAAGTAGCACTCACAGTCCGTTGAGTGACAGTACCCCCCCTTTTAAAGGTGGGCACAGAACACCTGGAACCGGGTTTGTCCGGAAACTTGGAATAGAACTTCTTAAGAAGAGTTGGAGCATTGAGATCTTCTGCTTTGATCCATGAACGCTCCTCAGGACCAAAGCCCTTCCAATGAACGAGGAAACGAAGAACTCCTCGCGAAATTTTTGCATCTAATATGTGAGTAATCTCAAAATCCTCCTCTTGATGAATTTGAACTGGCCGAGGTGCTGAAGGAGGGACCGAGAAACAGTTGATGATAAGAGGTTTGAGCAAAGACACATGGAAGGCATTAAAAATACGAAGGTTCTTAGGAAGTAGAAGTTTGAAACAAACTGGATTTATCACTTGAATGATCCTATACGGACCAATAAAACGAGGAGCGAACTTCATAGATGGGACCTTCAAACGAATATTTTTGGTTGATAACCAAACACGATCTCCGATTTTCAGTGGTGGAATAGCCCGTCTCTTTTTATCTGCAAAAGACTTATATCTGGCAGAAGTCTTCTTTAAACAGGTTTTGACCTGCGACCAAATATTTTTGAAGGTTTGGCAAATAGTCTCTACAGCAGGAACTTGGGTGGGAGGGAGGGCAGGAAATTCCGGAAAAGACGGATGGTGACCGTAAACCACAAAGAATGGAGTTTTAGAAGATGACTCATGGTACATGTTGTTATGTGCGAATTCAGCCCATGGAAGCAATTCTACCCAGTTGTCTTGGTTGGCTAAAGAGAACATCCTTATAAAAGTCTCAAGATCTTGATTGACCCTTTCGGTTTCTCCGTTTGATTGAGGATGGTAGGAGGATGAGAGTGATAATCGTATGCCCAAGGTCTTACAGAGGGCCCGCCAGAATCTGGAAACGAATTGTACTCCTCTATCTGAAATAATCTCGGACGGACATCCATGAATACGGAAGATTTCTTTGATGAAATACTCAGCCAGAGTAGAAGAAGAAGGCAAACCAGTCAAGGGAACGAAATGCGCCATCTTCGAAAATCTGTCCACCACTACCCAAATAGTATTGCAGTTTTTACTAGGAGGAAGATCAGTAACAAAGTCCATACTAATATGGGTCCAAGGCTTGGACGGAATGGGTAGTGGTTAAAGCAAACCCGCTGGAGTTCTGCGGGGAGTCTTGAACTGGGAACACAATTCACATGCAGCCACAAAATCTTTGACATCTCTCCTCATAGAAGGCCACCAGTAACTTCGAGAAAGAATTTCAAAGGTCTTGCGTTCACCAGAGTGTCCAGAAAAATGAGAAGAGTGAAACCACGAAAGGATTTTCTTCCGAAGAGCATGAGGCACGAGGGTTTTCCCAAATGGTAGCACTTTAGTGGAAGAAGCAGCCAGAGAAACACATTTGGGGTCTAATATAGAGTGGTTGGGACCATCTTCAACGTCTGAGGACGTCACAAAAGCTCGAGATAGAGCGTCCGCTTTTTTATTCTTTGCAGCTGGTTTGAAGGTTATGATTAGTTCAAAACGAGAAAAGAAAAGAGACCATCTTGCTTGACGAGGATTCAAACATTGAACAGACTGTAAATATGACAAATTCTTATGATCAGTAAAAATTGTCACAGAATGACGAGCTCCCTCCAACAAGTATCTCCACTCCTCTAATGCTACTTTAATAGCCAGCAACTCCTTGTCCCCAATGGTGTAATTCTTCTCCGCAGGCAGAAGACCCCGAGAGTAAAAGGCACAAGGATGGAATTTTTGTTGCTCTGATCTTTTGGGAGAGAATGGCTCCTAAACCAACATTAGAGGCATCTACCTCTAGGAAGAAGGGAAGCGTCACATCAGGCTGTCGAAGAATAGGAGCAGAGGAGAAGGACTCTTTAAGAAACTGGAAGGCTTGAAGGGCCTCGGAGGACCATTGCTTAGTATTGGCCCCTTTAGTTAGGGCCACAATAGGAGATGCAATCGAGGAGAAATCTTGAATGAAGCGTCTATAGTAATTGGCAAAACCTAAAAAACGCTGAATTGCACGAAGAGTAGTTGGCTGAGGCCAATGTAACACAGCATTCACCTTTTCTGGATCCATCTGAAGACCAACTCCAGAGACAATATATCCCAAAAATGGAATCTGGGGCAACTCGAATGAACACTTTTCTAACTTGCAGAATAATTAATTTTTCCGGAGTCTGGAAAGGACCTCTGCCACATTTTGATTATGAGAAGGCAGGTCCTGCGAAAAGATCAATATGTCGTCCAGATAGATGACGACACAAACATATAACAAGTCCCGGAAGATCTCATTAATGAAACCCTGGAAAACAGCGGGGGCATTACATAACCCGAAGGGCATTACTAAGTATTCATAATGCCCATCTCTGGTGTTGAAAGCTGTTTTCCATTTGTCACCTGATTCTAATTAAATTGTAGGCACCACGAAGATCCAACTTGGTAAAGATCCGAGCTCCCTTGATACGATCAAATAACTCAGTAATAAGTGGAATGGGATACCGATTTTTGATAGTTATGGCATTAAGTCCACGGAAATCAATACAGGGGCGTAATGATCCATCCTTCTTTTTAACAAAGAAAAACCCGGCTCCAGCGGGAGAGGTAGAAGGTCGAATAAATCCTCGCTGGAGATTCTCTTGAATGTATTCAGATGTAGCTTGAGTTTCAGGTAACGAAAGTGGATACACAAGACCCCTGGGGGGGTCTTGCCAGGTTGAAGATCAATCGGACAGTCCCACGAACGATGAGGAGGAAGACGTTCAGACTGAGCTTTATCAAATACATCGGCAAACGAAGCATACTGAGGAAGAAGTCCCGGTGAGGAAGGTGAAATGGAGGATTGCTGTATTTTAAGAGGAACGAATTGAGAGAGACAACGATGATGACATTCAGTTCCCCAAGACGTAACTTGAGGAGTGTGCCAGTCAATCTGGGGAGAGTGACGTTGAAGCCATGGAAGGCCTAATACAATCGGACTTGTAGTAACAGGAAGAATTAAAAATGAAATTTCTTCTTGGTGTAATACACCAATTTGAAGGGTTACTGGAGACGTACTCTGAGTGATGAGACCATTAATAATGCGTGATCCATCGATAGCAGTCACAGTAATGGGTGTCTTCAAAGTAATCACTGGTAGAGACCATTGATTCACGAGGGATTTCGAAATAAAGTTTCCCGCAGCTCAAGAGTCAATAAGTGCTTGGAACTTAAAGGATTTGGTAGCAAAGGAAACTATAACATCAAAAGCACAAACTTTTAATTTCGTAGAACATGGAGAGGACTCCATGGACCCTAACTTCACCTCTCCAGAACTGGTTAGGGCCTGGCATTTCCCGATTTTTTAGGGCATGAATATAGCATATGTGTGGAATCAGCACAATAGATACAAAGTCTATTTTTTACTCTTCGGTCCCTCTCCTCTGAAGTTAATTTGGAGCGACCTATCTCCATGGGTATCACCGGAGATGAAGCTGGGCGAAGTTGAGAACTTGAGCGAAGAGGTGCTTTAACTGAAGTTGTTTTTTCAGACTCTCTTTCACGAAATCTCATGTCTACACGGTGGCAAAAAGAAATCAAATCTTCTAAAGAAGTAGGTAATTCTTGAGTAGTCAGTGCATCTTTAATTTTATCAGAAAGCCCCTGCCAGAAGGCGGCAATTAACGCTTCAGTGTTCCACTGAAGTTCAGAGGCTAAAATCCTAAATTGAATGACGTACTGGCCTACTGTACGAGAACCCTGAGG
Source organism: Mixophyes fleayi (assembly GCF_038048845.1). Lineage (NCBI taxonomy): Eukaryota > Metazoa > Chordata > Amphibia > Anura > Limnodynastidae > Mixophyes > Mixophyes fleayi. The sequence goes on along the minus strand of NC_134402.1, from coordinate 304,454,525 downwards.
TAGACGGAGGATGCTGGATGCAGCGGAAATAACACGACCTGGTTCATCAAATACACTTCGGAACGTGGAAATAAATTTGGCACTATCCTGTAATAATGGATCATTTCTTTCCCACAGAGGGGAAGCCCATGCGAGAGCTTGTCCGGAAAACAAGGAAATGAGATAGGTCACTCTGGAACGATGAGTAGAGAAATTTTGAGGTTGCAGCTCAAAATGAACTGAGCATTGATTTAGAAAACCCCTGCATGTTTTGGGGTCTCCATCATATTTTGACGGAGTAGGCAGGTGAAGCGTGGAAGCCGTAGACACCTGGGATGGCACTAGGGAAACGGAGGAAAGCACAGGAGCATCAATAGTAGCTGTGATATTTTGCACAGACGTTCCTTGGGAGGCTAACGCCTGGTAACATTGCAGCAACAGTTGTTGGCGAGCATCCTGTTGTTCCATACGGGTAACCAGATGCTGCAGCATCTCTTTAGCAGTAGGTTCCGCATCTGGGTCTGTCATGGCCTGATCTTACTGTCACGGGCACTAGTAGTCTTTGCCCAGGAAATCACCAGATGTTGGCTTACCAGAGTAATATAGCTGGTAATAGGTACTCTGGTAGCAGGGTGACAACGGAACAGGAGGAACAGCAGATGGTGAGAGAACTGTACACGAGGAACTAGATGGACAAGGAAACGTGAGGGTAGTCAGTGGTCTGCGTATAGCAAGTTGTACCACTGCTATAGTGAGGAGGAATGTCCAGAGGTAGCGAGGAGGTAGTGAGAGTCAGCGGTCTGCGTATAGCAAGTTGTACCACTGCTATAGTGAGGAGGAATGTCCAGAGGTAGCGAGGAGCTAGTGAGAGTCAGCGGTCTGCGTATAGCAAGTTGTACCGCTGTCTAGGTGAAGGAATGGAATCCAGGTGAAGGTAGATAACAGGGAAGTCAGTGGTCTGCGTATAGCAAGTTGTACCACTGCTATGTGAGAGGATACTTGAAACTGGTGTCACAGGGAACTGGAATCAGTGGTCTGCATATAGCAAGTTGTACCACTGCAATATATATGTGAGGAGGGCACGAGGAGATGAATGCTATGCAGAGTATACACGGGTACACAGAACTTGATCCCACGATGATATCACAATACAATGATAACAGAGCAGCACTGCTAAAGTATACAAAGTCACAATAACAATCCAGGCAATAGGAGACAAAGTCAATGGTAGCGATAGTCTCAGTGGATAGAGGACTCCGGAAGAGAACACAACTCAGTCCAGCTAGATATGCAATACACAAGCAAAGTCAATGAGAAGTATGCATACCGCGGTTCAGGAGAGCAGGCTGTCAGAGAGACGTGCAGGGATACCTGAACGGCTGAAGGCTGGCAGGAGGAGAGATCACTGGAAGGTGGAGGCGGTAATCAAGTTGGTGCAGCGCACGGCAGGTAAACCATCATGAACGAGGCAATACTCTGGAAGCAGTAGTAAATGGAACTGGAACATGAAGAACACGGGAGAGTTGAGGCGGTCTGAACTCCAGTAGCAGAGATGGAAGCAGCGGAGCGCTGACCCGATGAACACAGGAGAGTTGAGATGAGCTGGAACTCTGTAGAAGCAACGGAGGCAGCGGATAGGAATCAGCTGGCTGCAGACACGATGAACACCGGAGAGTTGAAGTGAGCAGGAACTCTGTAGAAGCAACGGAGGCAGCGGATAGGAATCAGCTGGTGCAGACACGATGAACACAGGAGAGTTGAGGTGAGTAGGAACTCTGTAGAAACAACGGAGGCAGCGGATAGGAATCAGCTGGTGCAGACACGATGAACACAAGAGAGTTGAAGTGGTCTGGAAACCACAATAGAAATAACAGGAATCAGCAGGAGCTGAATACACGAGGAAACACAGGAACACCTTCAGAGGCTCATGGGAATGAGACTCCAAGATCAGGCAACGAGGTATTGACCACAGGTGCTTTAAATAGGGAGTGTTGCCTGATCAGCCAATTAATGAAAAGCAACAGATACTGAAGGCTTGAAAGGGCTACACATGCGCAGACCCTCAGGATGGCGGACGGCCACGGTTCCTAAACACACGAGAAGTAGCACTCACAGTCCGGTGAGTGACAGTGTCTTTATTGTGGGGTTTTTATTTTTAATAAATATATGTGGTGTTTATGAAGGAGTTGTTGTTTTGTAAACTTTTTTCTTTGTGGAACTACAGGGCCCAGCAAGCCAGGGATGTCAGGGCATGTTGGCACTTGTGGTTCTCCAAGTGCCAACATGCCCTGGCTGCCGTGGGTATGCTGGTGCTTGTAGGTATACAAGCAACAGCATGGTCACCGTTTTTAGGGCAACCTGGCTGGCTGGGACTTGTAGTTCCACAAAAAAAATTGGTGTCAGTTTGTTTTTTTAATACTTTATCGCCGTATTACCCTACTACCCACAGCCCAGGGGTAGAGCCCTAGTGCTATCAGCACTGGGCTGGTTCTTTCTAGGGGGGGGCCCGCTCGTTTTTTTTGCAGACCGCACTCCCTAGGGAATCCAGCCCAGAGCTGAACAGTCTAGGGTTGGTTAGTCATTATGGCAGGGGGATCCCTGCCGCGCGTCCCCCTGCTATAGTGCCGCCAACCCTGGCTGGTTTGCCTAGTGCTGGTAAAGTGAAAATGGGGGGGACCCCACGCAAAATTTTTCTCCGATTTTCACGGGACCACCAGTAGTCAGGCAGCACTAGGGTTAAGCATAAATAGTGGGGGGACCTCACGCTTTTTTTTTTTTTTAAAACTTTTATCTATTCTTTAATTTTTTAACACTGCCAGGGCAGTGTAACAGTGATGTGTTTATACAACATGCTGCTATCAAGCAGCTTGTTGTATCTGGCGTGTTTAGAAGCAAACTCTCCTGAGTTTGCTAACTCGCAGCTTCATACATTGGAGACTTGTATAGCTGCAGTGGCAAACAGTGGTGAGTTTGATCTCTGGCGATTTTGCAAGTAGCGATTTTGACAGAAGCAGAACTCTGGCAATTTTGTATGAAAACTCAGCTTCATACATCGGCGAGTTTCAACTCTCCCGAGAAAATCGCTGGAGTTGCAAAATCGCACTTTGATACATTTACCCCCAGGTGTTGTGAAACTACAAGCCCCAGCATGCTTTGCCAGTAGATAACTAGCTGATAGCTGGCAAAGCATGCTGGGACTTGTAGTTTCACAACACCTGGAGTGTCACAGGCTAGCCATCACTGACCTACACAGACCAATGCTTGGCCAGGTGTCCTCCTAGTACAGAGGTCTTTTGTAATTAACATCTTATAATTACAATCACATCCTGTACTGAGACTCCGCCCACCTTTCGGGGGATGAAGTGTGAAAAACACATGCTTTCTCTGTCTTTACTAGCTGCATACACAGAGAAAGACACATCTTTATGAAGACTCCACGGATAAGCAAGTATATGGATTATGTAGGCGCTGCAGTGTAAGGCAACATGGAGGAATGGTTTTGGTGGTACCTGGGTAAGATAACATAGGTTGATGACTTTTGGTCAGTGTATATGGAGTTTTGAATGGAATTGTCTTTGGTGTGCAGATTGCATGGAGATTGTAGGATTGAAAGTGATTAGAATTATTGTAATGGAAGTTAGTCAGTTACATGGTACTTGTAAAGCCTGAAGTGAAGATTGTGCCAATTGTTACTTAGATGGGAAATATACTGACTTGCAGTTTTAGTGTTGTAATGGATGCTAGGCAAAGACAGTGTTTAATGTACTTGTTATACATTGAGTTTTATGGGATTGGATCGTAAAGAAAATGATTGTTACATAGTAAGTAATAAGATTAAATGTGCAATGTATTATAGTGCTGGATAAATTAAGTGGACAAAATGTCTCCTGTGTGAGCCTTGTGAGAGACATGTGTGTTATTAATAATATTATTATTATTATCCTTTATTTATTGGGTGCCACAAAATGTCCACAGCACCATACAGGGTACATAAAATAGGACAGAACAAGGTAGAACAGTACGGTACAATAAGTAAGTAACACTATAATTCAGGTAGCTCAAAGCACAGCTAATAAAAAATGGTGAGGGATAATCTGCACAAGCTGGAAACCTGTGGGCGCAGCTTACAAGTTAAGAGCCAATGAAAAGGTTCAGGGAAAAGCAAAAGTGGAGTCAGTGAGCAGAAAGTCCAAGAAGGAGGTGAGCAGAGTAGCTGGAGAGCAAACTTAAAGGTGGAAACAAGAGGAGTGAAAGCTGTGGACTGAGGCTTTATTTCAGAGCCAGGACCATGCGTCTGGCCTCCATCTTGTAATGTATTTGTCTGTACATGTTGCTATGCCATGTGGTCTATCCTTCATCGTGATCATTCTCTCTCTTTCTCTCTCTCTTGTGCACACTCTTCTCTCATGCACACTCTCTCATGTGCATGCTCCTCTCTTGTGCACACATCATCTTACTATTAACATGTACACATACACACACACACACACACACACACACACACACACACACACACACACACACACACATACACACTAAAATCTGAGATACATTCATTAATACACAGATAAGAAAGTCACATTTATACAGGTAAAACAGCTAAAGTAGGCAATACATTGTATTTCATGTAAAAGAAATTATGCTTTTTACACTGTTATTAATTGTGTAAAGACTGTTACTGAAAATGCATATTGTTAATAAGAATATATATTATCTTAAATTACACTTTGTGGAAAACCTTTCTTGATATGATATGCATTTTCCCTGTATTATCCTGTGGGAATCAGAGTAAATAGAGCAGACAGTGAAATAAGAGCTGTGTTTAATTTAGAACCTACCCTTTGTGAGTGATAATGAAGGTAGGTATTAAATGCTCATTACGATATTAACATTATTAGTATATTTGGCTCATCACTGGACCTGCGTGCTTTCAGATAGCAATAGCAAATTCTCAAGGAATTAGCACTGCAATAAGCACCCTTTTACACAAATCCAATGCTGACATATCTATCAAGGCTTTAATGATCTGCTGTGCAACAGGATGCAGACTGTCATACTTGCTTCCTCTTGCAAACAATTGCTTCACAGACAATTATACTCAAAATAAAATAATTGATCAATATGGCGCTTCACTAAGTGTGCAGCCTGTTACATGTAATGGAGCATCCACTTCTCTCCACAAAAAGACACAATGTATACAATAAAACTACATACACTGGGCGCGCACCTTTTCACATATGAGGAGATGGTGAATTCCTCTTAAATTCTATTCTCATTCACTTCCTCCACTAGGATAGTAATCTTTATCCCCCTCTCCAAGTGGATTCTTACAGTCTGAAAATCAGGCTCATAGAAATTAGAGATGGGCGGGCTCGGTTCCCCGAGATCCGAATCCATCCGAATTTCGGCTATCCGAGTACCGAGCCGTACTCTCCCGCCCATTCGGTATCGAAATCGAGGCAAAACGTCATCGTGACGTATTCGTATTTCTGAGCTCGGTTCTCGCAAGATTTGAAAAGCATAAATACCAGCCTTCTCTCTCAGAAAGACTCACAGAGTAACAAGCTACATCCTTGTGCATTTTCTCGAGAAAATTTCTGCCAGCGGAATGTAATTATGACATTGGAAACCGTGAACTATTGGCTGTTAAGTTGGCATTGGAGGAATGGCGACATTGGTTGGAAGGGGCTGCACACACCATTACCATCTTCACAGACCATAAAAACCTCCAATATATTCAGACTGCAAAAACTCTGAATCCCAGGCAGGCTCGCTGGGCCCTATTCTTCACCAGATTTAGTTTCATCATCACATTTCGTCCAGGTGCAAAAAATATTAAGGCTGATTCTTTGTCCCGAAGTTTTTTGGCTCAGCATCCTCAAACTCCTGACTCGCAGTCTATTATTCCTTCCACTTCAATTCATCTCGGACTCACCCAGGATCTGGGAGCCACTATCCAACACTTCCAGAAAATTGCTCCCGTTCAGACACCTCTCAACAAGTTATTTGTCCCGGTTCATCTAAGGAAACCTGTCCTCATAGAGGGTCACAACAACCGCTCTGCTGGTCATCCGGGAATTCATAGGACTATTGAAATCCTTTCTCACTGGCTTTGGTGGCCCACCTTATCGGATGATGTGGAGACTTACGTTCGTGCCTGTCCTGAGTGTGCTAGAAACATCTGCTAGGAACCGTCCTGCTGGTCTACTACTACCCTTGCCTGCTCCAAGCAGACCTTGGTCCCATCTTTCGATGGATTTTATTGTTGACCTTCCAGTATCTGCAGGCCATAACACCATTTGGGTAGTCGTGGACCGATTCAGTAAGATGGCACATTTTATATCCTTACCCAAACTACCGGATGCCAGGATTTTGGCTACCTTGTTCCTGACCCACATCTTTCGTCTCCATGGTCTTCCTGAAGATATCGTCTCGGACACAGGATCTCAGTTTATTGCACGATTCTGGAGATCTTTTTGTAAGTCCATTGGGATCACTATCAGTCTGTCCTCAGCGTATCACCCACAGTCGAATGGACAGACAGAAAGAACCAACCAGTCCTTGGAACAGTTTTTACGCATCTATGTTTCAAAATTTCACGATAACTGGTCCTCTCTCTTGCCCTGGGCGGAATTCGCATACAACAATTCCTGCCATTCCACAATACACACATCCCCGTTCTTCTGCAACTTCGGATTTCATCCGAAGTCCAACTCTTTATCTACTGCTGTTCCCAGTGGGGATTCTGGAACACCTGCTTTTACGGCCAGGTTGAGATCTATCTGGAAAAAGGTGCACTCTGCACTGGGTCAAGCCTCTCAAAAATCCAAGACTTTCGCTGACCGCCATCGTGTGCCATGTTCTCTGAAGGTGGGAGATCGGGTTTGGTTGTCCACACGGAACATTAAGTTGAGGCAACCTTGCAAGAAACTGGGGCCCCGATACATTGGACCATTTTCAATTGAAAAAAAGGTTAATCCAGTGGCTTTCAGGCTGAAACTCCCACCGTCTTTAAAAATACCCTCGACATTCCATTGTTCGCTTCTGAAGAAAGTCGCTGCTCCCAGCAGATTCAGTCAGCCTTCCTCTAGCAGGCCTCAGCCTTTGGATGTGAATGGAGACCAGGAATATGTCATTGAAAGAATCCTAGACTCAAGAAGGGTCCAAGGCCAAGTTCAGTTCCTGGTACACTGGAAGGGTTATGGTCCTGAGGAGCGATGCTGGATACCGTGGAGGCGTCTCCATGCTGGGAGACTCATTAAAGAATATTTCAGGAAATTTCCCACTAAACCTGGGTGTCAGGGTTCCTTAACCCCTCCTCAAGGGGGGGGGTACTGTCACGAGCCGCGGCGGTACTCACAGCCGCCGCGGCTCGCTTCCCGTGCGCCCTGGCGTCCCGGCCGTCACCATGACGACCGGGACGTCATTTCCTCTTCCTGCCCGGCCGTCACCAAGGCAACGGCCGGACGCCTCTACTATAGCGCTGCGTCCCGGCAGTAGGCGGGCGCATGCGCATGACAGGCTGGCTGTGGGCTGATATTACAGGCATTAGCCTGCATCTGTGTATTTCAGGGACAAGCCCTGATTGGCCCTGTTCTGTATGAGTATTAGCCTGCAGCTGTGTATCCAACTACTGATTGGTCTGTATTGGTATTTAAGGCAATGAGGTCTGCTGCCTCATTGCCAGTTATAGCGTTCTGTCCTCAGTTCTGCTGCCTGCTTGTGCTATTCATTTTGGTTCCTGCTACCTTGGATTTGACTACCCGTGTTTTTACCCCTGCTTGTTATTGGACCTGTGACCCTTCTCTTCTGACCTTGACCTTTTACCTGGAATTCGGATTTTTGCTTCTCTGCCTGTGAGTTTGACCCTTCGCTTGCCCTTGGATATTGCATCTGTGCCTGTGACCTTTTTGACCTAGGATTCTTCTTATACTACAGTCCACCAATCACTCCACTTCTGGGAACTCCTTTAAGTCAGTATACGTTACTCGACCCTCGGTCGGCCCGCAGCCCAGTCTGTCCCCACCACTAGGGGCTCCAGCAAACACCTGGCCTTCAGAGTAGTTTCCGAGTTTCACTGTACTGACTTGGGAGTTCCTAACAACGATAACATCTTTTTAAAACTTTCTATTTAAGTGTAGGGTGCAACCTACCCCCAAAGAGGAAAGGGACTCGGGGCATTTCTATATCACGTACCGTCTTGAAAGGCTGCTGTTTGGGCAATTTCTCCTTAAGGGTAGGGTGTCATACACAGAGTGACCCCAAACTGGCTTTATCCATTTCTATTAATATTGTACAGTCTATAACGGCTGAATTTTTGAGTATTTTCTACAAGTGGAGGGGGGCCTATAGAGACAAAAACCAAACTGCCTTTGTCCATTTCTTTACATATTTAAGTATAAGTGTAGGGTGTAATATACATCCACAGACGATGGCTGCATTGCCAATATGCATAGATGGAGAGGAAGACAATCTGGTTTATGTGTAGAATTAATGAAGGCCAGGAATTGAACTGTTTTTTTGATCATTTATTAGCTTTACAATTACATTACTTATCCAAGAAACAGGTGGAGCGCTAAATTTGGTTATTTTATGCCCAAACACATAATTTTTAAAACAAAAAAACAAAACAAAATAAACAAAACCAAAACCAAAACACGCAATGACGGTTTGGCAAATCCAAATCCAAAACCAAAACCAAAACACGGGGGTCAGTGAGCATCTCTAATAGAAATACAAAAAATGGGGAGAAAATAGTGCAATATGTCTCAAAACTATAAAATAGATAGTCCAAAAAGTTCTCAGAAAGAGGTTTTCTCTTCCACCTTGTGATATAGAGATGGAGTCACACCAAAATAATCTTGTGTCCTTTACACCATCATATCCCCCAAAAGATCATCATCATCATCATCATCATCATTTAGTTATATAGCGCCACTAATTCCGCAGCGCTGTACAGAGAACTCACTCACATCAGTCCCTGCCCCATTGGGGCTTACAGTCTAAATTCCCTAACACACGCACACACACACACAGATACAGACTAGGGTCAATTTGTTAGCAGCCAATTAACCTCCCAGTATGTTTTTGGAGTGTGGGAGGAAACCGGAGCACCCGGATCAAACCCACGCAAACACGGGGAGAACATACAAACTCCTCACAGATAAGATTTTGGTCGGGAATTGAACTCATGTTATAAGGCATGCTTACAAACTTTCAAATGTTATAAGGCATCTCATGTATCATCTACAGATTCCTCCTCCAAATTTAACCGCAGGATGATTCCTTAGTGCATATGGCAAAACAGAAAAGTACACAAGACTCTGGTGCATTACCACAAAACACCGTATTTAATAAAAAGACATATGTATATATATATACACACAACCACGCACACACACATATCACTATTCCAATACATATACTCTAGTACTCCCAATAAATCTTATCTGGCAGATTAATCTTACCAATACAACTTCACTGCTTGGTAAGAATTCTCAAAGATTTCTCTATCACTGCTTAAAATGGCCGACCTCATAGCATGCTTTTTTACAAGCACATGTTAGCAGTATGTGCTTGTAATTGTCTACTTTACTACCAATGCAGCTTTCATAGCAACAGTATCAGACCCAGTTCTTATTAGACTACACAACCAGTATTAGCAATATTATTTTTAACCTCCAGTAATACAATATGCCAAACTTGTAAGTCCACCAGAAATATCTCTCTATTTAGCAATCATTATACATTGTCCACTTATTTCCCATTAATCTCACAGGGGGAGGGGTTGTATACAAACATCCCAGTAACATTCACTACATTTTCAATACAAACTATGTGCATCTACAGACATCTATTTCTAGTCATCTGTATAACAAAACATGTCTTTTGGAATCTTCTTACAACACAGCATAACTTAACACTGAAATCTTTGTAAATATCACCTTGCTGCCGTACTGAACAGGGGCACGAGGTCTATTGTATTGGCAAAAAAACTATTCCTCATGTTCTGTGCCCACCTTTAAAAGGGGGGGTACTGTCACTCACCGGACTGTGAGTGCCTCTTCACTGGTGCGTGGCTCTCCAGTATTCCTGCCAGCACCTATCCTGAACCGTGGCCACCCGCCATCCTGATGGTCTGCGCATGCGCAGTTCCTAAGAACTCTTCTGACCTTTGCTTTTAGTTAATTGGTTGATCAGGCAACGCTCCCTATTTAAAGCACCTGTGTTCATTACCTCGTTGCCTGATCTTGGAGTCTCATTCCCTGTGAGTCTCTGAAGGTGTTCCTGTGTACTTCTCCGTGTCTTCAGCTTCCTGCTGATTCCTGCTCAACTCATTGCCGGTTTCCAGACCGCTTCAAGTCTCCTGTGTTCTACTATGTCTTCAGTTCCCTGCTGATTCCTGCCGGTTTCCAGACCGCTACAAGTCTCCCGTGTTCTACTATGTCTTCAGGTCCCTGCTGATTCCTGCTCTAATCATCTGCGGCTTCCAGTCCGCTATTACCTCCAGTGTTCTACTCATGTTCGCTATCTCCAGTGATTCCTGCATTGCTCATCGTTGTTCTACCCGTGTCAAGTTCTCTGCATGTGTGCTGACCCGGACCCTGATTACCGCTACCACTCACCTGTGGTTTCTTTACTCGTGCTGGCGTGCAGCCGCTCAGCTGTTCCTGTATCCTCTCGTGGACAGCCTGCTCAACTGAACCGCGGTATGCTTACTTTCTATTGACTGTATTCATTTACTGCATATCCGCTTGGACTGTTCTCCACTTACCCACGGAATCCTCTATCTCCCTGAGACTGTGTATTACTCTGCATATCTGCTGGGAAGTTTACCTCTTTGTTCAGTCGTGAGATACATATGCTAATTGACCTTCTGCTATTAGCCTGGATTCCAGCAGTGAATTCGTCTCGGTCAAGCAGCGCCTGCCACACCAACATAGACTTGTGCATATTGTTTGGGATCAAGTTCCTTGTGCTCTCAGTGTCTACATTCTATGTTTCCACTCATCAACACTTGTACACCTCCTCACCTATTAAGCAGTGGTACAACTTGCTATACGCAGACCACTGACTTCCCCGCTACCTACCTGCACCTGGACAAGTCCTCTCACCATAAGCAGTGGTACAACTTGCTATACGCAGACCACTGACTTCCCCGCTACCTACCTGCACCTGGACAAGTCTCTTCACCATAAGCAGTGGTACAACTTGCTGTACGCAGACCACTGACTTCCCTGTTACCTTCCTGCACTTCTTCACGTCCATCAAGATCCTCGTGTTCATATCTACCTAATCATTAACCAGATTGCTGCTAGTCATTGACTTTTCTATTTGCATCCTCTCACCATCTGCTGAGTCATATGTTCCGCTAGTCACCCTGCTACCAGAGGACCACTGTGTAACCCACACTACTCTGGTAAGATCATCATCTGGTGATATCCTGGGCAAAGACTCCTATGCATCCCCACATGCTGTCTTCCACGAAGCTTCGAAAGCACATTGCCACTCTCTCGAAAGTCCTCAACCTAAACGACACAAAAGTGGATCAATTGGCAGACTTCCTTGGGCATGACATCAGGGTGCACCAGCAGTTTTACTGCCTCCCAGAAGGTATCCTCCAATTCGCCAAGATCAGCAAACTTTTAATGGCTCTCGAGAGTGGCAGACTGGCCAAATTCAAAGCCAAGAATTTGGATGAGATGCACATTGATCCGGATGGTAAGTGGAAAATGTGGTGTCTGATGTATGCTTTTGACTTTTACCTCGGTCATTTACATATCTGTTTCTTTTCAGAACCGGTCCAGCTACAGAGCGACATGTCAGATGATGAGCAATCCGCCGTGACAGAGGGACAAGTGGCCAAGCCTTTAGTCGACACTTCCACATCAGAAGAGAGGCGGTGTATGGACGTTACAACACGGGACCAGTGCCCAGCCATGGCTTCCACAGGTAGGTGTAGCACAGTTTTGCTAGGCAGAAGAACTTTGCCTTCTCTGTATTTTGCAGAGCCATAATGGATCACTCTACTTCCTTTCAGGTTGTGAAGAAGTGCGAAGGAAATCCTGGGACAGAGAGGAGGTTCAGGCTGTGGAGAAATACCTGATGAGGTTTATACAGACATGCCGGGTGCCTGGAAAGTGAGATTGTGCTGCGTGCCTCATGGCTGAACCATCCATACACAAAGATCGGAACTGGTCGGTGGTGAAATTCTATATAAAGAATCGTATAACAGCTTTAAAGAGGGATCAAACTTGTTGAAATGATGCAAAGTAGTTGAAAAGGACTGTACCCTCCATAGCTAGGGGTCGGAGTAAGTGGGCATGCGGACATCCTCAGGTCGCCAGGATACACAAAACTTTCCTTACCATTGTTATTATTTATTCATTTATGTATGCAGTCCGTGTCAGTACTTTATGCAAAGTCAAAGTGCAAATCTCATGTGGTAACTCTGGTGAGAAACCGCTCCTACACATACCCCTATGATTGTTCTGTCGACAGGGCATAAGTGTGTGTGTGTGTGTGTGTGTGTGTGTGTGTGTGTGTGTGTGTGTGTGTGTGTGTGTAGTTAATGAATTTCAACAACATTTACTTGCATAGAAGCACATGTGAAATATTTGCTGCAGACAAGTTATTTTTTATTGACGACTGATATTTCTTTATTTCAGGTGCACTTTCATTTTGGGAAGTAATTTCTTGAAACAAATCAATATTACACCCTGCTGTTTGTGTTCAGGCCACTAAACGTAGTAATATTTAATATTTTATGCTTTGTACAAGAAAAGAAATCACAAACCAAACTATAGACTTTGTAAAAGCGTAACATCTTATCCCTTTTTTAAACAGTCTCACAAACCAAACTATAAACACATACAGGCAGGCAAGCACCTCTGAAGTTGCCACCTAGCTTGTGCCAAGGATGCCCAGGTCCATCGTGTGGACCCTTCAGAGATATTCGTACATAAAAATAAATAATATCTGCGCAAACACCAGTATAAATCGGTGATGGCTGCCAAATTGGGGACAGTGTAAACGGGGGGGGGGGGGGGGACCCCTCCTCCCTGGTTGAACTGTAAAGAGACCACAAGAAAAACTTGGGGTAGTCCCCAGGCGCCTGTACATAAAAACAATGGAGGTGGATGAATAAATGAGTATTTATTTGAACATAATCACAGTGGTGGAATGGAGGCATAAACTTCCACCTTCTTATGCTGCAATAATATTAAAACAAGCACAATGGACATTCAGCAATCTTGCTGGTATGCATAAAGTTCCAAAAGACAGACAGCCGTCTGTTTGATTTCCTTCTACTAGAAAGTGGTTGCCAAGTCTGTCTTGTGGAACTTTATGCATACCAGCAAGATTGCTGAATGTCCATTGTGCTTGTTCTAATATTATTGCAGCATAAGAAGGTGGAAGTTTATGCCTCCATTCCACCACTGTGATTATGTTCAAATAAATACTCATTTATTCATCCACCGCCATTGTTTTTATGTACAGGCGCCTGGGGACTACCCCAAGTTTTCCTTCAGAGATATTGGTCGAGGGTTAAGGTGCCCCTCCAATGTATTAATGGTGTCTGGCATATTTTGATGCCTTTAGCCCTAGACATAGAATTACCCTTTTTACCACACATAAGCTACATTTTTTCTTAATGGTTATCATGGAGGGGGTGGGGGGATATCCAGCTAAGTTAGTTTCTAGTAACATTCTTGTCCATTAGATATTAGAAGTTGGAATAATTGAATATATTTTTTCAATTTGAGTCACACTTTTTCCTAAGCAGCAGAAGTCTGTAACAGCTTTCCTGACTATGCCTAAGACCATTAGCAAGAGAGCTCTCATAATTGAACAGGCATTGGTTAGCTTACACAGCTCCTCAGTCAAAAGTACTAAAAATAGCCAGAGGAATGACCAGATATATATTTGTACATAACTTACCGTAAACATAACTAATGACCTTTCAAATCAAATATGAAATGTTTAGCCCACTGTATAGCAGAGAAGCATTGAATCTGATAGTTGTGCTAATAAAAAAAGGCTTGAGCAGCTTGCTGCCAGAAGCCTTTTAACTTGCAAGAATAAACGCATACAGAGAGGGCACTTTTCTTTTGAGTAAAAAAACAAACAAACAAGCATAAACCATCTGTTGTGTGAGGAAATGTCTATGTAGTGTGTTGGTGCTGATACACGTTATATATGATTGACTCTGAACAATATGAGTGCAGTAAGCCCTCCACTGTCCCCTCAGGATATACAATGAACTACTTAATGGCTTGGACTAACACAAAGAACACATTCTGTTGTGCATCTCTATAGTCTTGACAGGATCTTGTATGCATGTGAGTAAAAGCTAGTAGCAGTCTAAACTTAGAGCAAATATTTTTCACCAGACATACTGAAGTAAACATTTAATTGAAACACATCTAAGGGGCATATTCAATTGTTGGCGTTACTGTATAAAGTAAAGCGGTGTGCGCACTATTACAGTAATAGTGCGCGTAAATACCGTTATTACGGTACTTTTCTCGCTGGATTTTAGCTCGCGGCTCAGGGAGCTGCGAGCTGAAATTCGACTTAGTATTACCGTAATAACGGTAATACTTTTAACGCCATGGGCATATTCAACAATTGAATATGCCCCTAAATGTTTCTATTCATTCACCATAACCCTACCCAGGGAAATGGTACAATAAAGTCCACAATTATATCACATTGGGGCATATTCAATTGGCCGCTTTACTGTTACTGTTAAAAGTAGCGCGGCCTGCGCATTATTACTGTTATTACGGTAATAGTGCGCATAATTACCATTATTACGGTAGTTCTAACGCCGGCTTTTTGGAGCTGCAAGCAGAAAGCTGTATTAAAACTACCATAATAACGGTAATAGTTTCAACCCGGCGTTACTTCGGGGGGAATTGAATTCCCCCATTGGACCTGATTCAGGGTGAGATGTAGCATGTCTTTGCGTTTTTTCGAATTGCGCATGCTCAAAAAGTGAATGTATGCGGCTATTCAGACCTGTGACTTTTTGGTTCTTACAACTAATTACACCTGAAGAGGCATAACGGGGGAGGACAGGGGTGTTCTAATGTAGACAATGTACTGTAAAGGTGTGTTCGAGTCATTACATATGCATCCAGACTAGGACGTAGACGCAGGTACGACTGAAAAACTGGTTTTATTTGCAGTTGGCTAAGGATAGATGTAAGTAAGCAATGGGTGATGATAACTAATCAAACTAGCAAACTGCTTGTAACTAGACAGGGACAAACAGAGAGGGGGGTTCAGGGGCGCACGGAGGATTGTCGGGGGGGGGTTTCTCCCCGCCGTCCCAAAAAAAAAACCACGAGAGAGAGCTGCTGCGCATGCGCAGCAGCTACGTTTCGCCAGCGCTGTCCTAAACAGCAGCCACGGCGCTGTCTAAGAAGCGTCTGCGGCGGTGCTGTATACAATACAGCACCGCCGTGGGCGCTTCTTTAACAGCGCCGCGGCTGCTGTATAGGACAGTGGCCACTTTGTTAGCGCAGGGGGGGGTTTCCACAGACTGAGAAACCCCCCCTGCGTGCGCCACTGGGTTTCCTGTTCTGTTAGATTAGTAACAATGGAAAAAATGCTCTTTTTTTTCTCAATAACTGGTGTGGCCGGGTCCCAAGTGGCGGCCATCTTGTAATGGACTCCGGCGCAGGGAGGGTTAATATCCGGTGCCGGAGGTATTAAAGCCCTGGTGCTAGACGCTGTGGGCATAAGCAAGTGTATAATTGTATTAAATGTAAATAAAAATAAATGGTTATGCGTGCGCTGCAGCACTGGCTGGATAGCACCCAGCGCTGCAGCAACAAAGGGCTTAACCCTTGGCGCCGGGGAGTGGAGCCCGTGGGTTCAAATGTGTTTACTTAAATAAAAAATAAATGTGTATGTAACTAAATGTATGTGTCTGCATTGAAGCACCGGTAAGGAACCGGCGCTCATCGCTGAATGGGTTAACTCCCGGCGTGTAACTATGTATAGTTTAAATGTAATAATGTGGTTTAATGTGCAATGCGTATAATAAATGTATAAAGTGTATGTGTAAAATAAAAAAGAGTACTTACCCTGTGCTGGGGCTGCAGAGGCAGCCCTGGATCCCCTCAACTTTACAACTAGTCTCCTGGAATTAAATGGGTCCAGGAGGTGCAGCGCCTCCTGGGGATCCCAGGAAGCTAAGTCCCTAGTTGAAGCTCCAATAGCTTCAGCTAGGGACAGGGCAGGGACTGCTGCCCCGGTACTATATTTCGGACAGGGAGCAGAGCCAGATCCCAGAGCAGGGTCCTTAAGTAACTTTGGGCTGATGATTTAAAAGATAAATCTCTCGCCCTTGACAGAGAGGCACCAGGGGAGGAGAGTGGGCTGAGCTCCCCTCTGCCTGGCAGCTCGTGGAAGGGGGGAAGTATACTCCCCCCGGCCACTAGCTGCAATGTTAAAGGTGTTAAACTCTCTGGGCTGATTGACGTGCAGGCTGCATGAATCAGCCCAGATTGGTTAAAGGGACAGGAGGACGGATTACCTCCTGCTGAGACAATCTCAACTGTGTATAAAAAAGGCTATGTTTTGCATTAAGAGTTGTTCTTCTTGTATCATCTGACCTGAGCACTGATACCTTCAATTAGTGTGACTGCAAATAAACATCACTTGCTTCATAGACATTCTTGGAAACTTCTCTATCCTGTGACCTACAGATTAGATCCAACTCTAATCCGTTCCCGGCTGTTCTGAGGTTTGGACCCAGTACCACCACTCTGCGCGCTTCCCAGCAGCTTTGGCCAGTGTGATAGGCCAGGGGGGATCCAACAACAGCAACCCTGATCTATAGGACGAGGTCAGCACAGGTACACTAGTAGCAGGGTACGCTAGCAGTGTCAGTCACCCGGTTCTGGATGTCGGTAAGGAGTCCAGTGGTGTAAGCCCATCTGACTGCGGCAAGAGGGCGCGTTTGGGATAACAAAAGGGAACAGTGGCAAAGTAAGCCCAACCAGTTCCCAGCAACAGCAGACAAGGTGGCATAGACGGTTCATCCTGTCACAACTGGAGATTTTTGTTTTAATATTTTTAATCAATTTTGTAAATAAAATATTTTTTTACACACACAAATACAATGGGGGCAGAGAGATACATACATGACATAAGGAGTTAGAGAGAGATACATACACAGAATTGGGTAAATAACACTAAGGGAAAGTTGACAGAGACAAGAGAACAAGGACAAGAGACATAAATGAGAAACACAAACATGGGGGCAGGAAAGAGTTAGCGGTGGACTGCTGAAAAAGTGAAAGTAAAGGACTCACCTGAGTAGATGTGTGTGTGGAATCCATGTTGTTTAAACTAACTGGCTAAATGTTGCCTACTTCTGGCAGTCCCATGGCGTTTTTGTGGCTGCCAGACTACAGAAAATCCTCCTGTGAAATCAATTACTGGCTTCTCTATACTGGAGGTGAAGGGGAAATTTGAGCATAGGAACTGGGACCCCCCCCCCAATTGCACGCCTGTTAGAGATTAAAGGATCGGCCATAGATTAGGATTTGGTAAATCTGATCCAGATTATTCAAATTTAAATGATGTTTCATAGCTACTGCATTTGTAGCATTTAAAATAAATGCTTTATATACATGTTTGCCTGATGAGGTGTGTTTGTTGTCAAGCGGACACATTTGCTACTCATTTGGACTTGGATGCATATTCAAGCCTGAATACGGCATACGTACTCTTTTACTTACGTACAAATTTTTAAATCGCAAGTTACACTTATGCTTTCGTTCCACTCTGAATCAGGCCTTTTGTTTGAGGGAGATTGGAGGCAGAACAGTTTTATTTTCGCATGGTTTAGTTAGTGTAGAAGAAGGATTACTTTAAATGGTTAGCTTCTTTCAAAGGAACAAGATGGTACTAATGCAAAATGTGAACTCAAGCCGCAAATTTTGAACCACAAATTTACATCACCTCCACCAACAGCAGCGATAAGTACGACATAGGAAGTGTGTCAGCTGGTCATTTTTGAGATACCAAACATAAAGGTGATACTCTGGTTCTTGCTCCCATCTCATGTCATCATGTAGACTCTGCAAATTGTGCTGCCTGACCTTGAGCCTATTGAACAGTATCTGCACGGCAATACCACTGCTGACTAAATTGTTGGCTGCATTATATTTCTGTGCATCTGTATCATTTCAGACCACAGTAATTCTGGCGACAGTAATGTCCCAGACTGGTTTTAGTCAGGTACTCAAACAGGTTCTACGGGAATTCTTGTCACACGTCATGCAGTTTATTAGTTCGGCATTGGACGAGCAATCCCTTTTATCAATAAAGCAGCAGTTTCACACCATTGCTCAATTTCTGCATGTCATAGGGTTGTGGATGGTACTCATGTAGCCCTGGAACCACATGGAAAAAATAAATACATTTGTCAGAATCTTAAACACTTTCATTCCATCAATATCCAGGCTATATGTGCTGCAACTCACTCCATCTGTAACATTGTTGCCAAATTTGCAGGGAGTGCCCATGACTCCTTCATCATGAGGCAATCAGCCATATGGCAGAAATTGTCACAGAGGCAAAGTGAACACACATGGCTATATAAGGTAATGTTTTTAAATTAGAAATTAGACTTTGGCACTGTAAGTATTAATGGACATAGGTCACTATAATGCTCCATGTAGTTTAGACTGATGTTCACAATCCAACTAGCCTTTATAGAGTCAGGGTTCTTTTAAAATATGTTGTAAATTATTTTTATCCTCCTATTAAGCACACGTCTGAGACCTTAAAGTGTCTGTAGTAACATACCATTGAACCACATATAAGTTTTTAATTCTAAATCATATTTCTTTCATTCTGAAGTGTGTTTGTTCTACTTTTATGAGACAGTACCTACCCTCTCTGTGGCTCACATTTATTTTAAATCCAGCCACAAACCAACGAATTTTACACACGCCTCCACCATGATCATCACTGATCCATCTGGAGAAGCCCCATGTATGTGCTGGATGTTGTATGTGACAGTATTGGTTTGCATGCCATATTGCATAACAGTGCTGCCTTATTGAGGAGAAAGTGGAGATTGTTGGGAGGATCCTGAAGATCATGATGTTGAACTTTATCCCACGGAAGACCACCAGAACTTTCAAAATTATCTTATTTAACAATACTACAGTTGTAAGTGCAAAGTATTTATGCATATTATGAAACACAAACACTGCACTGTGCCTGATTTTATATTTGTAACTAAAAAATTGATTATCTAAACTAAGCTCATTTTGAATTGTGAAATCTATTAAATGTATTTCTAAAATATTTAGACACATGTTAATTCCCAAAAGGATAGTCAAATTTGTTGACTATCCCCATTTCACCAAGCAACATATATTTTTCTACTTAACCAAATATATTGTGAACCTTTACAAACAACAATACTCTGCTCTAATCTATTAGATACATAGGATTTACTGACAAAGAAGCTGACTGTGTCTAACATTTTTATTTTGTGATAAAAAGTTCTTCTTATCTTCTTTTCAAAGACGTATTCCACCAGGGTCGAATCTAGGTGGAGCCTTCTGTACCTGGCGATGTGTGGCCTGAGCACTGAGGACTGCAGGAGCAAAGACAAGTGATAAGATATCTTAGCCTGAAGGAGCCTTATCCACATAAGGGAACTTAGATCATGACTAAATATAAGTTGATGTTCTATGGATCACATAATTTATATTCTATATAATAGATATTCTAGATATATTCTTTAATATATATAATATATATAACACACAAGATTCCAGGATCATCATATGCAGATATGGTTTGAATATTCACTCACTTGGTATGCACAAGAGCACATTATGTAATGCTAATATTATATAGATAATAATACATTATTTGGCTCCTCTGTTTCTTTTTTTTTACATATTTTCAACACCTGACATCCTTTCAGGCAGTTTAACTAAGGCCTATTACATAGAGAAAGTGTTCATACATATCCAGTTGTATTATCATCTAAAGCTGCAGAGAATAAGCACCACAATCACTTCATTGTATGAATATATATATATATATATATATATATATATATATGTACTAACAAAAGAGAAAATGTTTTGTCCGTTACGCGGCCAGGCTCCAACAGTGAGTCGCAGTGACTTGAGGCACCGCTACGGCTCGTAACAGTACCCCGCCATTGAGGAGGCGTCAAGGAACCTCGACATTCTGGCTTCACAGGTAACTGATTAAAGGACTCCTTGAGCAATTTATTTACATGCAGGTGCCTTTGTGGTACCCAAGCCCTTCCAGTGTACAAGGAAGTGGACTTGTCCTTAGACTCTCTTGGAATCAAGAATTTTCTCAATAATAAATTCCTGGCATCTCTTAACCTTGACAGGACGTGGTTTATAACTTTGATGCAGCCTAAACTGACCATGTAACAGGTTTGAGCAGAGAACAATGGAAGGTGTTCAGGATTCTGAGCGAGCAAGAAGGATCCAATCTGAAAACCACTGGATTGACTTGATTAATAATGACAAAGGAACCAATGAATCTGGGACTTCATTTTCTGCAGGGCTGTCAGAGTCTGACAATGTGTTGAGAGTCAGACCCTTTCACCAACCTTAAAAAATCCCCATCTGCAATGCAGATCTGCATAATGCTTTGATCTGAAAGAGGCTTTTTTGAGAGCAGTGTGAACCTTCTTCCATATTCGTGAGAGATGAACAGCGGTGCGATGGGTATCTGGCAGACTAGAGGGCACCAGAGCAGGCAAGGATATAGCCCGAAGATGGAACCCGATGTTGCAAATTAAAGGGGATACATGTGTAAAAGAGTGGCATGCATTGTTGTAGGCAAATTCCGCCCAAGGGAGCATGGTAGGCCAATCGTTATGACAATTAGAAACATACAAACGAAGAAATTGCTTGAGGGATTGCTTTACTCGCTCAGCTTGTCCTTTAGACTGAGGTGATAACCTGATGACAAACACAGTTTGATCCCAAGCAGGGTACAGAAAGCTTTCCAAAACGCTGCGACAGATTGGAAGGCGCAATCAGAAACAATGTTGATGGTTAGCCCATGAAGACGGAAAACATGGTGAATGAACAAGGAAGCCAACCTTCTGGCACATGGTAACCCTGTAACTAGGCGGAAATGAGCCATTTTAATAAGCCGGTCAATGATTACACAGATGGTGTTATGGCCGGATGACTGGGGCAAGTCCACAATGAAGTTCATGGATATGTGGGTCCAAGGTTTTACTGGAATGGACAGAGGCATGAAAGGACCAGCTAGAAGATTATGGGAAGACTTGTTCCTAGCACAGACTTCTCAGAAAGTACGAACTCTCTGGTGTCAGCAGATAGGGAAGGCACACAGTACAAGAGAAATATTCAATAGTCTTGGATACTCCAGAATGACCAGCGTTTCTATTGTCGTGACATTTGGTGAGACCCATCTTCCTTAGATGGTCTGGAACGAGTAACCTGTCTGCGGGTGTCTCTGGAGGTGACAAATGCTTAAGGTCTTGAAGAATCATGCCCAGATCCTGGGTAAGGCCTGATATAATGTAGGAGGCAAGAATAATAGAAGAGGATTCAGAAAGAGGGAAATTGCGTGGAGACGAAACTGTGAGACAAGGTGTCTGCTTTGATGTTTTTGGACCTTGTTCGGAACCTGATAACGAACTTGAAATAGGTAAAGAAGAGGGTCCACTGTGCTTGCCTGGAGTTCAGGGTCTTAGCAGACTTGATATATTGGAGGTTTTAATGGTCTGTAAAGACAGAAATCACATGAGCTGCTCCCTCGAGAAAGTGCTGTCATTCTTCAAATGCCCACTTGACTGCTAACAACTCCCAATTACTGACATCATAGTTGGATTCTGCAGAAGAGAATTTTCAGGAGAAATATGTACAGAGATGCAGTTTATGGTCGTGGGGATCCTTTTGCAAAAGGATAGTGCCTGCTCCAACGTTAGCGGGATCAACCTCGATTACCAGTGGAAGTTTGGGATTTAGGTGTCTGAGGACTTGTGCAGAGATGAAGGCACTCTTGAGTGTCTTGAAGGATGCCAAAGCTGAGGGAGACCAATTAGCTGTGTCGGCTCCTTTGTGGGTAAGGGCTGTGATAGGTACCACCAGTACCGCAAATGAACAGATGAATCTCCTGTAGTAATTCGCAAATCCTAAAAATCTCTGAATGGATTTCAGATTTGTAGGAAGCACCCAGTCTTGAATTGCCTGAACCTTACTAGATTCCATAGAGAAGCCACTGGGGAGATGACATATCCCAGGAATGTGACTTTGGTGACCTCCAACTCACATTTCTCTATAACAAAGAGGTGATGTTGACAATGTTTGAGGAGTAACTCCCGGATGTGTTGACGGTCAAGTGCCAGAGATTGCGAGTAGATCAAAATATCTTCGAGGTAGACAACAATGAATTTACGTGGAAACTCCCGCAGAACATTATTGATTAGATCCTGGGAAAGGGGCGGTTATAGTGTTATGGCTGGCAGTACTGGCATGAACTCCCAGAACAGATAGAAGAGGTCTTTGCCTTTAGTAGCCGCCCTTCCTGTAGAGCTAGATACGTTCAGAAGTACTTGGATGCCCTAGGACTTAAACTAGTAGTAGGAGCTTATGCACAGAGGTCAGGGCAACAGGCAAACGAGCAGAATACGGTAAACAAGCAAGGGTCACAACAGGTATCAATCAGAATAACAGGCAAGGTATCCACAAGGAGCAGGTCAGCAAGTGAGGAAACAGAAGCTATAACTGGCAGGGAGGCTAAGCCCTTCCTGCCTTATATACCTAGAAGGACCAATCAGAACAGGAGGGCACAGCAGCAGTTATCAGCCGCAGGAGGCTGCTAATTAAATTTACTACTATGCGCATGCACCCAGCTGTCCCTTAAGCTGGGATGGGGCGTCTTAACAACGGCCGGGGGAAAGCCGTAAGTGACGTCCCAGTCATCATGGAGATGGCTGGAACGCAGCCAGGCTCCAACAGCAAGACGCAGCAGCTTGAGGCACTTCCGCGACTTGTAACAGTTGCCCAATTTTCTTTATATAATGCCCACAATATAAAAAACCTATCTGTATCAAAACAAATTAGATCGGGTAAAGATGAACTTGGCAGATTGTCAAAACAAGAAAGTTGGTCTGGTAATGAAGTAGTAAAAACCCTATTTAATGAGTAAAAAAGCAATGATCACAAAATGTAAAATAAGAATTACACAATTCAAAGTTGTTATTTGGCTCAGAATAGCCACAAAATTCTTTCTAGGAAAAAAGGTTTTAAGCTCAGAAATGTTTTGCAGTTTTTGCATTCTCTGCCTACCTACTGTTCTGTTTCACATAGCTTGGTGTCAGTGTCTGGCTTCGTTCAATGTCTGAGGGTGCCAAGTGAATAACTGCAAAAATAACAAAACACCTTCAAATCACACATCACTTGGCATTTCTCACAATCAGCCGAACCATATGTCATCAAACTCAGTAATCTAGTTCGGCAGAGATATGCTGATCACAACAAATCAGGATGAGAAATAGCTGCAAAAATCATACACTTATAAACATGCTTCAAGATGTGTAACTAATCTTAGATTTCATTTAATGATAGTATATGGTTACAGGTGTCTAACATGGAATTTGCTTACATGCTTCCTTTTTTTTACTCTATTCAGCTCTTTAAAGTTTACTCAGGATGTAAAAATAGTAAGCAAGTGTAATCACAATAATGGTGATTAATACAAAGTATTGCAAATTTAATCAGTGAATCAAGTAACGACCCATTCTACAGGAAAGGACAGCTCTAAGCATTTTATGCTCACTCTGATATCGTGGTTCAATGAAGCAAAATGCACCAAAACTGCAAATATATTCAGTAAAGGGGAATTAATTAATGCATACCAGTGCCAGAATTTTGACATTTCCAAATGTGGAGGAACATTCCTCAGGGATGCCTGAAGATAGATATGTACTGTAGCTTTCCCTACATGACACTGCAATCCTGCAAACACTTATTCACTGCTAATATGGATTCTACTGAAGGGATAGCTCAAGGGCAAGTTCTTGCCACAAGTTTCTTTATTCCAAGTTATAATTCCTAACTAGCTGTATACGGCTATAAACAGGTCTTTCCTAATTGTTAAAAATGTACTATTTCAGATAAATATAGATAAATAGACCATAATCACGTAAACAGTTATGATATAAGTGAGCCAACATTCCGGAAAGGGTGATTTATAACAATTATGCATTATTTTCATGCTGTATGAATTTGTAAACGTTTTTAATATTTACTATTTAAATGACTATTTAATTTCCCTATACAACAAGCAGAAGCGATACCATTTCCTAAACAAAACAATCCATGTACAGTTCTCTAACATCATGGCTTGGAAAACAAGCATTAAGGGTCATTTATGAACTTTTGCAATGTCATGAAAATACTTTAACAAAACTGCAATTCCAGTTTTATAAAGATTTGCAAGCCAAGTTGGCGGCACCTACAGAGGTGCAAAACTTTGCACCAGTCAATATTAGGGGTTAGGTGTGAATAAGGGCAATTCCTTACTGAGAATGGATTAGGTGCTCACAGGTGCCCTCCTGTGCACCCAAAAAAAATAAATTGATTTTACTTAGTTTTATATAGACAACTGGGTATTATTACCAGCGTTTGTGTTCCCATCCTGGGGATAGATCTTGGACTCTGTGTTAGTCTGATATGGAGCGCTTTGCTTACTGCACAACTTAGAATCCTACTTCACGTTTTTGTCCCTATGCACAGGGCAACAGGCCACAAAGTTTCCGTGCTTTTGGTGGCTGTCTGTGTGGATGACTGGGCTTAAACTGGAGAACAGGTTAAAAAAATAACAACTAGATTTTTCGGAAGAAAACAGATTCAGGAGTATATTAACTAAACTGTGGGTTTGGAAAAGTGGACATGTTGTCTATAGCAACCAATGAGATTCTAGCTATCATTTATTTAGTACATTCTACAACATGACAGCTAGAATCTGATTGGTTGCTATAGGCAACAACTACACTTTTTCAAACCCGCAGTTTAGTAAATACACCCCTCAGACTTGGTATACACCAGTGGTTCCCAAACTTTTGCAGATCGCAGCACCCTTAGAGTCTTCATAATTTTTTTAAGACACCCCTCCAAAATAATTACCGAGCAATCCCGTTTTATAAGTAGTTGGATCAAAAAACGTAATAAGTATTTAGGTCAGGACAGAAATACTTATTTAGTTGTATGCAAAAATAATACACATTGATCGAAGGGAAAATAATATTTTTATATATTTTATTTTTATATATTTTTTTCAATTATATTTCTGTCAAAGTATAATTTACAGCTAACTCACACTGTGCCCCCTTCATCTCCACACACTCTGTGTACTCCTTCATCTCCACACACTCTGTACCCTCCTTCATCCACACACTCTGTGCCCCCTGCATCCACACACTCTGTGCCCTCCTTCATCTCCACACACTCTGTGCCCTCCTTCATCCACACACTCTGTGCCCCCTGCATCCACACACTCTGCGCACTCCTTCATCCACACACTCAGTGCCCTCCTTCATCCACACACTCTGTGCCCCCTGCATCCACACACTCTGTGCCCTCCTTCATCTCCACACACTCTGTGTACTCCTTCATCTCCACACACTCTGTACCCTCCTTCATCCACACACTCTGTGCCCCCTGCATCCACACACTCTGCGCACTCCTTCATCCACACACTCTGTGCCCTCCTTCATCCACACACTCTGTGCCCCCTGCATCCACACACTCTGCGCACTCCTTCATCCACACACTCTGTGCCCTCCTTCATCCACACACTCTGTGCCCTCCTTCATCCACACACTCTGTGCCCTCCTTCATCCACACACTCTGTGCCCCCTGCATCCACACACTCTGCGCACTCCTTCATCCACACACTCAGTGCCCTCCTTCATCTCCACACACTCTGCGCACTCCTTTATCCACACACTCTGCGCCCCCCTTCATCCACACACGCAGCGCCCTCCTTCATCCACACACGCTGCGCCCTCCTTCATCCACACACGCTGCGCCCTCCTTCATCCACACACGCAGCGCCCTCCTTCATCCACACACGCTGCGCCCTCCTTCATCCACACACGCTGCGCCCTCCTTCATCCACACACGCTGTGCCCTCCTTCATCCACACACTTCTGTTTTCTTACCAAACCGGTGGCGCCCGGGACCCAGCATCCTCCTCTCTCTTGTCCATTCTCACTGAATATGTCGGACGTGATGATGTCACGCCCGACATTCAGTGAGAAGTGAGGAGGGAGGAGGGTGCTGGGTCCCGGGCGCCACAGGATTGGCACGTTTCTTTTTTCAATTTCCTGATCTCGGCGGCACCCCTGTGGCAGTGCCGCGGCACCCCTGGGAGCCGCGGCGCACACTTTGGGAACCGCCGGCATACACACAAGAGTCTGTTCAATAAAAGGTCACATCAATTCAGAACGTAAAAAAATGTAATTATAAAATTAACTCTTAACAGTATTATCATTAATAAGAACATGAATTTTTAAAAAAATCCTTTTGTTTCTTTTTTTTTATAAACCAAGATGCTTTTAATGTGTACTGTACATATAATGAATTTATACAGTCAATCTTCCTTGCATACACATTTTGTTTGCTATCTAGTGGCACACATATGTGTCGTTTTTAATATAAAGACTATGTCATGACACTCAGTCGGCACTTACACCTGCCTTAAAGCTGGTGAAAAAACAAGACGTACTTTAGAAAAACACAGCACTTGAATCTTCCTATCTGCATTGGCGCTCCCTCAGCAAGCTCTTACTGTGCATTACATACGTTCATCTGCCCCTTCCAATCCCCGTTCCACTGTTCAAGTTGTAGGCAGCTGTAAGTGCCATTTGCATTCAGACAAAAAATGCACATACAATTGCGTTCATTGGTGTAAGGTTTGTTTTGAGAATGTGCAGAGCTATATCACGTAAGATATGGCAGGCAAAGGGACTTATGTCCGAACAAGAATTATGCCCACAGTGACCCCAGAAGGTGTAAGGGGAGCTGTGTAACAGACAAAAGCTACACAGTTGCTATATACATAATAATCAAGCATAAGCCGTAATATTTATGATCATTACCAGGTGAATAAGACGCCCAATATGAAACACAGCATAATCGTTTATCGTTTGGTATATCCAACCAAACGATAAACGACCATTCAGCCCGATATTGCATTAGTATGTACGCTCCAATGATGAACGATTATCGTTCTAAAGCACATGGTATCATTTGATTTGATTTTTAAACCAAATTAAAATCTCATTCAACGATGGAACTAGGTCGTTCCAAATCTGAAGTGTGTATGCACTCACAACCAGCAGTGTCCATAGATCTCTATGGAGTGTGCAGAGTCACAATCTATTCACCCGATGGTTATAGCAGATGAAGAGTAAATCTTACTTTTATATTTTTACATTTTACCTTTATCTGAAGGGAAATCTTGCAAAACATCAAGAATGTGTACACATTATACTGCATGCTGATCTGGACTATTTTTTTTTTTCAGTCGTTGGTAAAATCGTTAACAATATTGCATCGGGAGAAATTTTCTGTAGTGTGTATCCAGCCTACCTAAGGGGAATAATAATATGTAAATAAGGTCTAAGGGCTAGATTTACTAAGCTGCGGGTTTGAAAAAGTGGGGATGTTGCCTATAGCAACCAATCAGATTCTAGCTTTCATTTATTTAGTACCTTCTACAAAATGACAGCTAGAATCTGATTGGTTGCTATAGGCAACATCCCCACTTTTTTAAACCCGCAGCTTAGTAAATCTAGCCCTAAGTCTCTATAAAGATCAGAAACATATTTAAGTTATTCTCCTAATCTACCTCAAACTAATATCCCTTTCTCCAACTCTAAATATCTAAACAGAAGCCTTAGTAAATATCTCACAGCCAAAGATCTATATATTACTATTCATATTTTAGAAAAGTATTGTCCAACATACATCAAATAAGTCTGATGACACTGGGTTAGAAAACATAATAAATGTAACAAAATCACAATGTGACAACTTAAGAATCAAATGAATACCCTATACACAATCTTTTGCAAGCTTATGTAAGATCAGTAAACAGATCAAGAGAAGAAAGTTTACCCCTAATATAAGCATTCTTTTGTCAATAAATGTAAAAAAATAAATCAGGACCAACGTGTCATTTCAAGTAGATTTATTATTAACAATACTATATACATATGAATATCATTTAAAATCATTTGGCATTATTGGAGTGAATAAATATTACAAAAAGCAAATAAAAGAGACAGGTTTATAACAAGTCCTAACTACAATATTAAAATAAAGTATAGACAGAGGACAGCTGGTTTACAGCTCCCAAATATATGAATATTATTCATGCCAAGCGACCTTTTGTCATTTTAAATCATACTATTTCTTTATCCTTTTCTTTTTTTAAATATTCAGCTGAAAAGGAATAAAACCCTTGATTGGTTAGTTAGTTGATTTTCAAAATGATTACAATACAATTCAAAATTGTTAATAAGTGTAAGTCAAAAAGTGCACCGATATTAAGAAACCATTACTTTTTTGTTTGAGTTTCAGTAGAAAAACTAGATATGCGTTTTTGCCAATTTTAACTGAAAAGTCAGTGGGTTTATTTGTACTGCCCCCAATGCATTTTGGACCCAACATTGAAGCTTTAATTTATTTTTATCTATTCAATACCATCATTTTTACAATAATCAAAAGTATATAAACAATATAATTGTACATTTAATGGAAGAGTATAGGAGCACAAGTGGTGAAGGAAGGAAATGCGTTGGGGGTGGGGTATGGGAGTATTATAGAATCAATGGACCGTTATAATGTGCTGATTGTTGGCTTGTAGAATAATTCCACCTTCATATATATTAGAGTTGCGTATGTGGAACACATTATTAGATTTACTAGTTGGGCCTTAAGTAGTTGTATTCAAGTACAAAGGCACATCTAAAAATGACTTATATGACTTATATGTATCAGATTGTTTTAATTCCAGCAAGCTAAACAAAGTAGACCTATATTCTATATACAGGATAGATGTCTACCTTGTTTATCTTACTGGAATTAAAAAAATCTTGAGTGTGATATCTTCCATATTATATAAAAATTGATCCTTCTAAACCGATCTGTTATAGAAGGAGGCTTATCAGATTTCTAGTAAAAAATAACAAAATAACATTGTTATCATAAAATATATTGTGTATCATGGATTTAGTCTACCTTTGCTATAGTAAAAGTCACATGAATATACACAAGGTGAAAATAAGACATTTAGAATTTTAATAACAGATGTGGTGAAAATGAGCAATCTCAAAAACGACATTGAAAACAAAATGAGTGCTCTGAATTAAATAGACTTATATTCCTTATCAAATTAACTTATTTATAATATTCAAACATACAACAAAAAACAAAAGTCAAAACATGAGAATGGGAGAAAATCAAGGAATAGCGAGAGGTAAAGCGAGTCTCAGGAATTTAGGGTCCATACTTCAATGACATTGACTAAAGGAAATAAAATGTGTAGAAAATGAAAGTGGGTATGTGCAGGTTTTCCATTTTATATCTAGTATAGAGACTTTATTTGGTTAAAGTAATATATTTCTCTTTATCTTGGAACAGTGCCGTAACTAGACATTTTAGTGCCCTGGGCGAGACACAGCACCGACGCCCCCCATCTAAGTGGGTGTGGCATTTGGCAAGTGGGTGTGGCCAACCTAATGTGTGGGTGTGGCTAGCACTTTACGGAAAGAATTATGTTACACATAGTTGCAAATGCATGATTATATATATATATATATATATATATATATATATATATACACACACATATATACATATATATATACACACACATATATACATACAGTGGTGGGATTGAAATAAATTAACAACCGAGAGAGAGAGAGAGAGAGAGAGATTAACATTAATTTACAAGAGCTTGGTGCTTCTGCCCTTAAGTTCCACCCCCGATTAGTAAGTTTGTGGGGTTTTTTGTTTTCCTCTTCCCCCGGCTGCAACACCCCTGGAACAGCGCCGTGGCACCCCTGGGAGCTGTGGCGCACACTTTGGGAACCGCGGCCTTAACCTATTTAACGCTGATCACTGCGGTCCCTATAGACCTCTATGGGGACTGCGATCTGACCACATTTAGCAAGCTTTGCTTTCGGCATATGGCGTTAGCTCATCTTTCCAATGTAGTGTATGGGTGTTCATCGCACTCGAATAAGCCTCTCTGCACCCAACACAGGGTCCCATTGCTATGCGTGTGCACAACCTTAGCAACAAATGCACAATAGCTACACTGGGGTCAAATAATGCATTTCCAGGCACCATTAGGCTGCAGGTGAGGGAGTTTTTAGTTACTTTAGGAAGGGGGGTGATGTTCGACAGGGCTCACCAATGAGTATTGGCTTTTGTACACTAAACTATTATGTGACTACATTTTCAAATATTTATTAAGTTCTGCAAATATTATTGTTTACATGAAAACATTCTTATTTACATAAACTGCTTATAATAATAAGTGGTATTATATTAAAAATTATCTTTCCTATGGCAACAACTTATATTTTAGATAAATATTGCATTTATTATACAGTACAAAAACAATAACAAATACCTGTATCTTTTCTTTTTTTTTTTTTACAATACGCACATAAAAATAAACTCTAAATGTAATCCACCAAATTAAAAGGCAAGCAGTATACTGGGATCACGTTTTGTTGACCTTACAGTACCTGTCAGTAGCAGCTCTGTAACCAACAATCAGCGAGCAGTTCTGCCTGTGGGTGGGGTTACCGCAGCCCGACCTCTGATTGGGTGCTGCCTGCTAACGCCACAAAGGTGAATGTTTCCCGGCCTTTATGACAGGCACCCAGTCAGCAGTCCTCGTTGCTAAGGACGCTGTGAGCCTGGAGATCAGAAGATGGAGGAAGAGGGGACCGGAGCTGCTATAGACGCGATGATCTCTCAGTACAGCACGTATGAGAACTTTTTGGATTCACAGATTACCCCGCTAGACCTCTACTATCTTAAGGGCTGAAGGTATGGATTCGGAGGCAGGTAGCGGGCGGCTGCTGCGCCCCCCTTGGCCTTGCGCCCTGGGCAACAGCACCGCCCGCACCACCCTCGTTACGGCCCTGTCTTGGAACTCTAAGATCTAAGCCAGCTAATCCAAATAGCACAACAATCGTCAAACGTGCTAGAGGATGACAGTCTATATTTCTATAAAGTTCAAGACTCCACAACTTTAGGGTTGGAGGAGAGGAGGATCTCCAATGAATCGGTTATATTGTACTGTATTTTACTTGTTTATGGAACTGCTAAAGCTTTTCTTGCTTTTTGCTAAATAAATTGCTTGTGCTTCGGAACCACACAATGCTTATTTGAAAATTATGAAATTACTTTAATAATTTGGGGACTCTAAAAGGCACTACATTGCTCAAAGATTCACAAAACTGCCGGATTTCGGTTTACCAACAAAGGGTAGGATGAGAACGCAAATATTACTATGCCTTTATATCATCTAGTGTTGCTAAATTGAATATCTGCTTTGTGCAATCTATGGGGTGCTAGTGAAAATCTAGGGACAAGAAAGAAAAAAAAACTTTTTCATGTCATTTTGCGATTTAAATGTGGTTCGTTTGCTTAGCATACGCATATGTGTTTTTGTGTTGCCACACGTTTAAAAAGTCATTTTGATAGTCTGTTATATATGCATAGTATAATGACTTGCTAAAGCCTCTGAGAAGATATTACTATTGTTTGGGAAATTAATTTTCTGTGCAGAAAATATAAGGTGGTATGTGTATGTGAATGGTATGCATAAAGACAAGAGTTTATGTACTGTTGAAAGAGACAGGTGTGTCTGATGAGACACGGTAAAAAGGTGACCTGAAAACAAAGGTTCTGTTCGAAAAGCGAACAGGATATAAAGAAACCTTTGTGTGAGTGGCGTTCTGTTCTAACAAAGAGCAGGGGATAAAGAGACGCCACAGAGTATACACGGCAGGTATACTCGAAGCGAAAATAACAGGTTTTCGCGGCATTCCCAATAGTAATCGCAAAGCTTACTGATAGTTAGTATCTGTAAGCGGTGCGATCGGACCGCATGGTTGATTGTGCAGCCGTGATTATGACTTGGGAGATGTGGGAGGAAATACGCTGCAACCACTGATATTCGTGATGGGTATCGGTTGCTAACAGTTGTAAAGTACTCAAACTAGGAAAAGCAGGGTATTGCAAAGTTGGTACTTGTCTGATCTCAGTTGTGTTAGGTTGTTTCTCCAGTGAGTACTTTGACAATCGCGTGTTATTGTTCAGTGGTACTCAGTAATGTGGAGTTAAGGGGACGTACCTGTTGAAATCGTCCACAGCCAAGAAGAGATGGCCAATTGTGTGCTGCCTAGGGAATAGCCTGTTGTTTCGGCAAAGTATGTTATGCATAATAAGTATGGTGCGTATGCAACAGCGTACTGCGACAAATGGGTCAAAATGATCCGGGAGTGTGTGAAACCTTTCCCAAACTTCGATAGTTTTGACTCAGAGGTGTTAAATAATGTTAGAGATAAAGTGCAGTTGATTCAATTAAAAAAAACAAGAATTGAACATGATGACTGTTTGAAATTGTGGCAACTAGAGGGGAACTTGTGGCAAGGCAGCGCGTGCACAGCGAAAGTAGGCGTGGCGAAAAGTGAGTGCATAGCGGAAGTAAGCGTTGCCAAGCGAAGAGAAGCGAGCGCAAAGCAGGAAAGTATAAAACCGGATATAATTTAAAAAAAACAACTTATAAAAATAGCAAATGTAACTATCTGTGTAACTATTCAGGTTTAAAAGCTGAGTAACTTAAATGTATATTTGTATTTTTTATTTTTTGTGTATGGTGGGTGTGATTGAATTTAGGAAAATAACCCTGCAATAGAGAAAAAAAAAACAAAAAAACCCCCCAGGTTTTTCAAACAGTCTGAAGAAACTTTTGTTTGTATTCCATGCATAAAGTACAGCCAGGGAAAAGAAGTGTACCAAAAGAAATTTGTTGTGTCTATGCAAATGGCTTAGATTCGGGAATCCTAAAAAAAAAAAAATCAGGTTTCACATGTAGGTGAGAGATATCCATTGTCTCCAGACAAATGGTCTTAGTTAATTGCCCCTGACTGTAATGAGGCCATATAGCCTTATAACAATACACAAAAGACTGGAGATAACAGTTGCTGAGGAGCTTTTCTGCAATGAATGAAGAGACAGAGAGTTTTGTTTTTTTGGTTTGTTTTGTTTTATGTTGTCTTGTGTTTAGGTTCCTGTCACTGGTCGATGATAAGGATTGAAAGCAAAAATAAATATCATGTTTGTTTTATTTGTTATTTGAAACTGACTTTATTTTGTTTCTATTTTTGTAGGTAAGGACAAACAAAGAAGTATATATACTTAGTTGTAATGGGGATTATGGAAGAAGTACAAAGCTTTCCCTTGAAAGACAAATTGACAATAATTTATTTGGTTGAGATTCATTATTTAAACTGAAGTGTGCACATACTTCGCTCTAATGTTGTTTTATGTATTTCAGGAGGACACACATGAGAGATATAAAGTATGTGTCACAATGGGTAAACTTTGCACTTCTCCATTATAGTCATGAGATACTGAGTTCCATATGAGCTAACGACGGACGACACTGAATTGCACGGTTGACGTAAGACCCCCTAGTTAAGTATGGGGAGGGTCATAGTTTAGCGAATAGCTAAGGGGATTAGTAAAATAAATAATGCCATTTTCCCATAGTGTCCAATCCAGCTGGAATGTTTACTGTAAAATCTCCTTTTCTGCCTTTCTGTTTGTACTCAAATCCTTGTACTCAAATTCTCGTATTCTTATTATTCGTTGCTCTCCTATTTTCTCATTCTTTACATCTCTGCTAGTATCTCTCTCTCTTCCCTTGTATAGAGACACAAAAAAACGTAGACACAGTCTCATTCATGGGTCTAAGACATTTGTGACATCAGATGGAGTCAGGGATACAAACACTAGATTGACATAAGTCACAGAAGCAGCTAGGGGTTTTGTTTTTATGTGTATAGACGCTGCTAATTTTAAGCAGAAAGGTTTTTGTTGTGGAAATATGATTCATGGTTTATAGATTGCATATCTGCCTTTTGTCTTCTGTGCAAAGTGTGCCTTTATATATATGCACAAAGGGTGGAGACAGGAGATCGCTGGAGGTTAGACATACAGATATGCATCTCTGTGTAGAACATTGGAGAAGAATTTTTGCAAGACACGACATAATGTGAAACCCTAGAAAATGTAAAATTTTCATGTTTTATATTTTTTCACTGTTAGACAGACATGTACTGGATACTGTTATATTTGAAGAAAGTGTTATAGAGATAGACCCCTTTGCCCTTCCCACTTAGCCAAGTAGCTGAACGTGTGGGATTGAAAATGGCATGTGAATTGGCAGAGGGAAAATTGATTGATATACATTGGTCTTCAGCATTTTTTTAGTCTAGAGGGCGACGTTGAGGTGTCTGAGAAAAAAAAACTTTTTATATAGCAATAGTAGTACATAAGTAGAACATTACATAGAGAACTTGAGACAGTAACACAGTTACCAACTGAAGTAACTGCTAGTAAGGTCCACACTTACCCACACAACTGTACATGGCTGTCACACCATTGTGAACATGGCTGTCAAATAGACTGCAAGGTTTTATGTGACAGCAGACAAATCTATGTTTTGTTTTGTTTTTTCATTGTATTGTTTTAAACTGTGTACACACACACACACACACACATGCACGCACACACAAATTAGTTTATATATAAGATTTGTGTTGCCTGAAGAATAAACAGTCTGGAAGGTGAAGAGATGTGGTCAGGAGTCTTTCGGACCCTGGAGAGATGAACAAGGTAGACCAGTAGCTCCCAGAGTGTATCTTCCAGACCTAGCGGAGGCAGCACATGGTCTTGCTCAGCTGGGTACAGAAGGTATGTGCAAGCTGGTAAGAGTATATTGGGGTGCACCAGACATTTCTTCCTAAGCTAGTAGGAAGGCGCTATGTCCTGTCTGGATTGAGAGAGTGTCAGGAAGATGATACCAATAGAGCCATCCCATATCCCTCCTACAGATGGGCTTTCTCCAGGTAAAACAAATACATGTCATCCAATTACCACCTTGCAGGATCCTCAAGTATACACTGGTGTACCGATGAAATATATCTGGGTAAAGGTGTATTGAAATGTTTCTAATGTATTAGTGTGTCATACTCAAAGCTTTT
This sequence comes from Mixophyes fleayi, assembly GCF_038048845.1. Lineage (NCBI taxonomy): Eukaryota > Metazoa > Chordata > Amphibia > Anura > Limnodynastidae > Mixophyes > Mixophyes fleayi. The sequence continues at coordinate 304,419,172 of NC_134402.1, read as the reverse complement.
GTTATTCAATGTGATTGCCCTACAGTTATAAAAGGTGATAGGGGTATTTATGTTATTGATAATAAATGTATAATGTATGAGCAGTGATAACAAATTATATACTTTTTGATTAGCCACAAATCAGTGTGAAAATAAAGTAATGGTACTAGCTAAAATGAATTTATTGGAATGAGGGTTGAAACTTGATTGAAGTGGCTGTTAGCTTTGGCCACTAGTCCTCCCCACTATCAAGATCACTCCTAAGCTGCCTCCTAACTTGTTGTCTTTTTTTTTTTTAAATATGTTTTATTAATAACGTCTGATCTTAAACAGCATTACAAAATATAAAACTCTTGAACGGTACATTAGTGAGACAATATATGCAAGTACAAATTTAACAATGTGTATGACACTCTCTCACAGTGCTTTTACAAAAAAAATTCAGCTTCATATGAGCATTGTACCATGACAATGTTATTTTGTTTTTTAACTTATACGAATAAAAGGAAAAAGATAAAGAAGGGGGAATAAGAGGGGAGTATAGGGCAAAATGGGGGGAAGGGAAAGAGCAGATTGGGAAGGTTAGGGGAAGGGAGGAAGGAATTCACGCTTTTATGTTTTTAGCAGAAGGTAATCTGGGATTTCAAGTAACAAATCGGATATGACTAGAATTGAAGCAGGGGTTGGTTGTGATATGAGGCCCAAGGAGACCAGACTTTGTTAAAGGTCACGGAGGAGCCCCTAAGCAGACTGGTTATGTATTCCATCTGATAGGTGTGCCAGACTCGACCACAGACCATTTGGAGTGCTGGAGGCGTGGGGTTCTTCCAGTGAGCAGCTATATGGCAGGTAGCTGCACTAATTATATGCCGAAGAAGCTTATGGGTGTGTGTTGGAAGGTCTGGGAGAGGTAGGGGCAGTAATACATGCTTAGGATCGGAGGGTACGGGAGTATCGAGAATAGCTGTTGCTAGTGCGAGAACCTCTGTCCAGAACGGGTGCAATTTGTGACAGTCCCACCAAGTATGCATGAAGGTGCCAGTGAGGGCACAATCTCCAACATGTTGGACTTGTTTGACGATATATAATATGGAGCCTAGAGGGGACGTAATACCATCTATGCAGCAATTTATTGGCGTTTTCTTTGATACGGACATTTATGGAACAACGTGCTGTCCACTCATAGATGTCCGACCATTCTTCTGGATCTAGGGATGTTCCCAAATCTGCCTCCCACTGTGTCTGAAAACGGTCCTTGGCCTCCGTGGTGGTTGGAAGTAGGGCATTGTATAGCGTTGAGATCAGACCTTTTGAGGATGGTCCGATAGGCATAAGTTCTCAAACACAGTGGGGGGTCTAGCAGATAACTGAGCCTTGACCTGCTTGTGATAGTGTCTGATTTGTAAGTATTGGTGGAACTGTCCCATTGTGAATCCGCACCGTTCAGTTAATTCCGAGAACTGAGGGAACGTTAGGGTCTTTGTTATGTGGTTTAGCAGTAGTAATTTACCTTCCCCTGCCCATTTTGTGTACATAGGACGTGATAGGCCTGGTGTGAAAGCTGAATTCAACCAGAGAGGTATAAGTACCTGGGGTGCGGGAGATAGAGATGCCATTCTACTACACCGAGACCAGAGTGAGAGGGAGAGGGCTATTACTGGATGGGTTTGAGAGGGGGCTGGATGCTGTGCAGCTGAGAGCCAGAGGATAGAACAAATCGTTGAGCCTCCTAATAGGTCTGATTCTATATCAACCCAGACCCTGGTCCCAGGCGGGGAGTGCCATTGGACACACTGAGCTAAATGCGCCGCATAGTAATAATTGCGAAGATTGGGAATGCCGAGGCTACCTGCCATGGGAGAGAGTTGTAGGATACGCGCAGAGATCCTGGGTCTCTTATTTGACCAAATGAAGCGCATAATAGAGGTTTGTAGCATTTTAAAAGTAGAGGGAGGGACTTTGATGGGGAGGGTATGGAAAAGGTAAAGCAGCCTGGGGAGCAAATTCATCTTCACTGATGTAATCTGGCCCACCCAAGATATTATCAGCTTGTCCCAAGAAATCATATCTTTTTTAAGGCAAGCTATCAATTGGGGGTAGTTTGCTTGGTACAGGTCTTCTACCTTTCTAGTAATTGCTATACCCAGATATTTTATACTGTCGGCATTACAGTGAAATGGAAAATTTAGCTCCAGAAGCTGCTTCAACTTCAATGGGATATTGAGATCCAAAATATCTGTCTTGGCCGTGTTGACCTTGAAGTTAGAGATTATCGAAAAGTTATCGAGCTTCTGAAATAGATTTGGTAATGATGTTAGGGGATTAGTAATGGTGAGGAGGATATCATCTGCGTTGAGTGCAATCTTATAGATGCTGAAGGATAGCTGTATGCCAGAGATGTCAGGGTTTTGTCGTATTTTCAAGGCCAGGGGTTCAATGGTGAAAGCAAACAAAAGTGGGGAGAGGGGGCAACCTTGTCATGTTCCATTTTGGATTTGAAAAGATGGAGAGGGACACCCATTCACCTGGACAGAAGTGGTTGGGTTAGCATACAGGGCGGAGACCCCTTTAAGCAAGCGGTCTTTGAAGCCATAAGCCGAGAGGGTCTTCATCATGAAGGGCCAGCCAATGCGGTCAAATGCCTTTTCAGCATCAAGGTATAAAAGGAGGGAAGGTAGCTTACGCTCATCTAACTTGTTGTCTTTTGAAATGTTTTTTCTACTTTTCTTGTGATGACTTTGTAACTGAGAGACTAGTGTAGACCTTGAGAGGAAAGGTAAATAGGGAGACAGCAACCAAGAATGTTCAAAACACTGTCTCCTGAAAAGTTACACTAACTGTCAGGATGTTGGACCAGGAGAGTAAGTTGTGGAACATTGATTCCCTATGTTCAGGTTATTTTACAGACAGGTACCAAGTGTCGGCTACCAGCATCAAGTCCTTAAGGGTAGCAGAGAGTCACTGGTACCCATTCCACCCACTGCAGAGGAGTCAACACCCAGAGAATGTTCCAACTACACTCATGAATCTGTTTTGGGAGGCCCCAAATGCAGTTAGCAACAACTGAGCCAAAGACTAAAACAGTTGTCCTGTCCCGGGCACTAGGAGTCTTTACCCAGGGATCACCAGGTGATAGGCTTACCAGAGCAGTATAGATGGTAATATGGTACTCTGGTAGCAGGGTGATCACGGAACAGGAAATAGTAGATGATAGAGATGCTCAGGAAAGTCTATGACTAGCAGCACTGGTAATATGGATGTAGTAATACACGAGGAACTGTATGGACAAAGGACACGTGAGGGTAGTCAGTGGTCTGCGGTAGCAAGTTGTACCACTGCTATAGTGAGGAGGAATGTCCAACAGAAACGAGGAGGTGATGAGAGTCAGCGGTCTGCGGATAGCAAGTTGTACCGCTGTCTGAGTGAAGGAATGAAATCCAAGTGGAGGTATCCGGGGAGTCAGTGGTCTGCGTTAGCAAGTTGTACCACTGAATATATATGTGAGGAGGAGCACGGGGAGAGACTGCAATACAGGGGATACACGGGCACCTTAAACTTGATCCACAATAACATGCACAATATATTAATGACTGAACAGCACTGCAATAATAGAAAGTCACTTGAGGTAATCCGGCACAAGATAACACAGTCAATGATGGCAATAGTCTCAGCGGATAGCAAACTCCAGAGGAGAACAAACTCAGTCCAGCAAGATATGCAATACACCAGCACAGTCAATGAGAAGTATGCATACCGTGGTTCAGAAGCAGGCTGTCAGACAGGAGTGCAGAGATACCTGAACGGCTGGAGGCCGGCAGGATGCGAAGTCCCTGGAGGGGTGAAGCGGTAATCAAGTAGGTGCAGCGCACAGGTAGGTAGACCAGCAGGGGAACAAATACTCAGGAAGCAGTAGTATGTAGGACTGGACTCCTGGAGGACCCTGAAGAGTAGCGATGATCTAGATGAGATGAAAACAGTGAGGCGCAGATCCGATGCAGACTGGCGAGTAGAGACCAGCGGGTCAGCTGTTGTAGGACGAGTAGAACTGAGAAGTAGCAGCAGCAGGACTCTGCAGATACACGGAGGTAGCGGATAGCAACCAGCAGGTGCAGCAACGATGAAACACGGGAGAGCAGAGCTGAGCTGGAACTGTTGAGCACGGAGAGTAGCGGATAGGAATCAGCTGTAGCAGTCTCGAGGAAACACGGGAGAGATGAGATGAGCTGAAGACTGAAGCGCACGGAGGCAGCGGATAGGAATCAGCCAAACAGTCACGATGAAACACAGGCGAGTTGAAGTAGATTGAAGACTGTAGTGCACGGAGGCAGCGGATAGGAATCAGCTAACAGTCATGATGGCACACAGGTGAGTTGAAGTAGATTGAAGACTGTAGTGCACGGAGGCAGCGGATAGGAATCAGCTAACAGTCACGATGATACATAGCAGAGTTGAAGTGGCTTGAAGACTGTAGTGCACGGAGGCAGCGGATAGGAATCAGCTAACAGTCACGATGATACACAGGAGGGTTGAAGTGGTTAGGAAACCACAGGAGTAGAAGTGGTCTGGAAACCACAGGAGTAGAAGTGGTATGGAAACCACAGGGGTAGAAGTGGTATGGAAACCACAGGGGTAGAAGTGGTTTGGAAACCACAGGAATCAGCAGCGCTGAATACACGAGGAAACACAGGAACACCTTCAGAGGCTCATGGGGAATGAGACTCCAAGATCAGGCAACGTGGTATTGACCACAGGTGCTTAATATAGGGAGTGTTGCCTGATCTGCCAATTAAGTTAAAGGAACAGGTACTGAAGGGTTTGAAAGGGCTGCGCATGCTCAGACCCTCAGGATGGAGGACGACCACGGTTCCTAAATATACGGGAAGAAGCACTCACAGTCCGGTGAGTGACATGTCCAGCATGAAGTGGTAGTTTTTCTGTGTTTCTCTCATCTCATTCTCTTTTCAGGACAGTCAATTCTTTCAATTGGGGACAGGTGACAGAGGCTGTTTCAGGTAGTGATATTGAGAAGTTGGGGATGAAGGAGAAGTTGGTAGCACAATCGGTCCAGCCAATTACTCTATTCAATTCAGGGGTAAAGGAATATTTGGAAACCTTAGAGCTTGGAGAAAGTGAGAGGGGCTATTGTCTGAGTAGTAGTACGTCCGTAAGTACATTGACCCCATAGTTTAAGAGAGGTACATCCAGCGATGCCAGTCCAGTAATATTCGGACTTGAGCAGGCACCCTTGAGAATGATTATCATTCTTGGGTGGGTAAGGTTTTAGAGCAAACTAAGTGCTGGGTGTGCTCTCACGTGCCTCAGAGATTATATCAAGTAGGACTAGTTCTCTTTCCACTAAATATTCCTGAGGTACCCGAATTATAGAGTGGGAGGTCACTAGGGGAAAGGTAAGACAGCTAGGTCACTTAGTCTGGAGTTTCCCAATATTTGGCAAGCCGATCACTGTTTCACGTACAAAGAAACTTGAGCATTGAGAAACTGGGAAGAATGAACAGACAATAGCCCGCCCCACAAGTGTTGATGAAAAGAACTGATGACATTAATAGAGTGTATATACTAACACAAGCTGAAGGAGGTTGTATATGACATTATTGATAGACATAAGATGATGTTATTGGTGAACCTAAAGTGTTTAAATGTTGTACAAGCTTAAAGACATGCGTTGGATGGATGAACCTGTTAGACATGAAGAACTGTAGTAGAATATTCTATATTGTTGATACATGTACTATCGTATCCTGTAGAATTCCAAATAATGTATTACATGTTTTGTTGTACCCTCGAATGGCATACAAAAAGGTTATCGCCAAGCTCCAGAGGTATACGTTCTATAGTAAAAGTAAAAAAATTGTTTTGAGGATTAAGACTCTCTCTTATGATAACCTGTTTAGATCTACAGACAGCTTGGTCATACACCAAGGGGGACTAACATTAGAGAGCAATGAAACGTGGTACTGAGATCCTGCAAGTAAAATCTTTAAGCTGATAGTTGATTATACTATCAAAGGGTGGAACTGTCGAAGACGTATAATTGGATGAACAAAAGTATATTGGTTAATATTGTTTTACCGTCCGATTGCGATCAGTATGCCACGTAACACGTGGCATGGTGCGATCACGCGGTAAAATACGCACGCACACACTCGCACTCTCATACTTAGTTATTTATATATTTCATATTTATTAAGGTTCCAATCCACATTCATTTATTGTAAAATGTATTAGATTGTATATTTATTCATATATAATACTGTAGTAAATGTTTTTATGGTTCAGGTGTTTTAAAAGGTAAAGATTTTGATCTCATATTAAAGCTTATTTTACCAGCATTAACCTGGTTTGGACGGAATAGCGATCGCATCTAGCGATCGCAAGATACAAGCAATATGAGATTAATGCTCAAAAATACTTTTGTTTGGGTCAGTTTGAACTGGTCATTCAGAGTCAAATCATGGGAACAATAGGGTGGGGGAAGTTTCCCCTCACCCTTTGTAAGGATCAAATGAACTGACCTATAACTTGCAAGGAACTGGAATATCATTAACCCTGGACCAATGAAGACCTCACTTAGTGTTATCTGGACAAGTATATACAAGCTAGGGGTGTGCACCGGGCACTTTTAGTGTTTTGGGTTTTGGGTTTTGGGTTCTGATTAGCTTGAGGTTTTGGGTTCTGATTTGTTTTGCCAAAACACCTGACGAAAGGTTTTGGTTCTGATTTAGGGTTTTGGGTTCTGATTTATTTTTAAAAAATCATAAAAAGGGTTAAAATCAAGTTTTTTGTTTATTTTTCACTCCTACGCTATTATTAACCTCAATAACATTCAATAACAATCATTTCCACTAATTTCCAGTCTATTCGGAACACCTCACAATATTGATTTTAGGTACAATATTTGATTTTTTGGTACAGCAGCAACAGTGAACGTATTTTGAAATAGCAGTACCTATTTTTTGGTACAGCAGCAACAGTGAACGTAGTTTGGAATTGCAGTACCGATTTTTTGGTACAGCAGCAACAGTAAACGTAGTTTGGAATTGCAGTACCTATTGTTGGGTACAGCAGCAACAGTGAATGTAGTTTAATATCTGATACGCATCTATGTGGACTGCGTAATGGAGTGGCACCGGTACCCAATTTGGTACCGGGGCCACAATATATCACCCTCAACTGGTCTGAATTCCACTGCACATATGGCTGCTCCTACATCCTCTGCAGCATATAGAGGGTGTAGTTTGAGCGCGTCACTACCTCTTGTTTTTGACGACCATGGTACAGAGCATTCATCATTGAGATCCCATCAAGTATGTCAAAGACAGACAGCGTCGAAGTGTTATTTGTTGACTTTGTGAACAAAAAAACTGTCCCTATTGCAAATCTTTGTGCAATGAAGAGTGACTTTTTCATTTAAAGGCTCAAGCTTTCAAGTGTAGTGTTTATAACATCATTACACCAACAGGTAAAAATCCTTTTAATTGGGATAATGGAGCCACAAAGGAAATTGCACATATGTAATGCCCGCACAATGTTACTGGCGTTGTCTGACACCACAAATCCCCAGGAGAGTCTAAGTGGGTTAAGCCACTGAGAGATTATTTCCCTTAGTTTCTGGACTGATGCACCACTGGACTCAGCAAGGACAGAGCACTGGACTGATGCACCACTGGACTCAGCAAGGACAGAGCACTGGACTGATGCACCACTGGACTCAACAATGACTTTTTTGTTGTTTTTTTTATATTTTTTTAAAAGGATTTTTGTAGAATTTTTATTTTTTTTTATTTTTTATGGAAGAATTTTTAATACTTTTAAAATAAATATGCACTTAGCAGAACAAAGCACAGGACAAAAGCACCGCTGGACTCAGCAAGGACAGAGCACTGGACTGATGCACCACTGGACTCAGCAGGGCAGAGCACTGGCCAAAGCACCACTGGACTCAGCAGTACAGAGCACAGGACAAAAGCACCACTGGACTCAGCAGGACAGAGCACTGGCAAAAGCACCACTGGACTCAGCAGGACAGAGCACAGCACAGCACAGCACGAGAAATAGCAGGACAGAGGACCACCTAACACACCCTCCCTCTTCCCTGATCAATGCCCGAGTGAAGATGGCGGCGGCAAGCGGGGAATTTAAAGGTTCCGAGTATCGCGAGATCCGACAGCGGGATTATGACTCAGAGCCTCGTTTTAAGTTTCGGAATCGGCGGGAATACCCGGACAGTGCTCGGATCTGGCTCGGATCCGCATTGTTCGGGGGGGCTCGGATTCCAGGAATCCGAGTCCGCTCATCCTTAATACAAGCATGCTTTATTTTGTTCTCTCTCTCTTTGATGCTGGAAACGTGAGGGCATGGCTGCATTCATTGAACCTGGGTTAACCCTATAAGGAAGATGTAATGTATTTTGTGTTTTATACTTTCCTGCTTTAATGTAACATCTTTAATATGTATCATGTATCGGCTATATTGTACTGTATTTTACTTGTTTATGGAACTGCTAAACCTTTTCTTGCTTTTTGCTAAATAAATTGCTTGTGCTTCGGAACCACACAAATCGCTTAGACAATGCTTATTGGAAAACTATGAAATTACTTTAATACTCTATACTCAGGACAAAAATAAAGGGTGAAAGAGGACTCCCTTGTCTCATACCATTAGTGATTGTCACAGGGTCTGAATGGTTTCCATGTATTTTGATCTTAGCAGTGGGATTTTTGCACAGTGTAAGGATCCTATGTAATGCATTTTGCCCTAACCCTAAGTTTCCCAACACTCCCTGTATAAAGTCCCAGTCCATCCTATTGAACGCCTTTTCAGTTGAAAGCAGAATAGACTGGGCAGATGAGCTCAAGGCCAGATGCATGAGATCAAGAACTTTGGTTGTGTTGTCTTGTGTTTTTTGGCCTGTAAAAAAACCCGCCTGGTAAGAAGAAACATTTTTTGGCAGAATGGACTTCACCCTATGGCAATGAGCCAAAATAAAATTTTACATTCAAAATAATAAGCAAAATGGATCAAAAGGAATGGAACATTAGTTCTTTTGGATTATGGATCCCCAATGATGCCTGCCTCCTTAGAATCATGAATGCTTAGAATCATAAACCAAGTGCAGTTCTTTCAATCTCACTGGTTTTGGAACAAAACAGTTGATGATCATAGGTCTAGTAACAGTTATGCAAACTTAGGTGTGTGTTTTATTATGATATAGTATTGCTATAGTATTGATGTCACAAGTGTCAGCTGTAACCCAGGCTCACATATATAACAAAGAGGATATTATATGAGAATTATGCTTAAAGTTCTAATTTATAAACATTTGGCAGTTTGATAGCTAAACTGGGGCAAAGGAAGCCTAACTGAAGTTCAATCATATAACAATATCATTGAACAACTCTGAGTTCTTTCTGGATCTCTGGGCTGGACACCTAGCAGCTTAGTTTGTGGCAGTGACTAACTCCATTGGCAGCTAGCCCTCTGTTAGTCTGGTATCTAGCTCTGGTTATCTGGCAGTTTTTGTCTGATAGATTGACAGATCTTTGGACTAGACTAGCAGCCTTGTCTATAAGGTCGGCAGCTTTATCTGTAAATACTGTAGCTTGCCTAAGGAATAGAACCCCTTCCCATCACTTACAGTCATTACATGCAGTGTACTCACACTTCCCTGCCTGGCTTTATGGCACTTATGAACATGGTACGCACTCTTACAACCCTTTAACAAACTTTGGATGCATCTGCACTGGTTTATTCACCTCTGCAACTCCTCGGGATATGGCGTTATTATTATTATTACCATTTATTTATATAGCGCCACTAATTCCGCAGCAGAGAACTCACTCACATCAGTCCCTGCCCCATTGGGGCTTACAGTCTAAATTCCCTAACACACACACACAGACAGACAGAGATGGACAGACAGAGATGGACACAAACAGACTGACACACACAGACTAGGGTCAATGTCACACTTCTGCGTTTCTTCTCCTTTTTCTCCAGTCCTGGCTCTAAAGTCCCCTCTCCTGGAGGATTCTGACATAATTCCCAATGTCCAGGTACTTTGAGCAAGCTGGGAACTGTAGTTTTCAGCACCTGAGGCTGCATTGGATAGACCCCTTCTCCCATGTCACTCAACAGGGACTTACATGTAGATATGGTGTTTTTTGAGATGTGGGCAGTTTTAGATTTTTGCCACACATACTAGTTTGAACTTTAAAGAAAAAGCTATACTTTTCTCTCATCTAATCATAAAACCCTTTCCCACATTGCAACTGGGTCGCTCTCATGCTTTTTAGCAAACTCCAGGGGCTAGATTTACTAAGCTGCGGGTTTGAAAAAGTGGGGATGTTGCCTATAGCAACCAATCAGATTCTAGCTGTCATTTTGTAGAAGGTACTAAATAAATGAAAGCTAGAATCTGATTGGTTGCTATAGGCAACATTCCCGCTTTTTCAAACCCGCAGCTTAGTAAATCTAGCCCCAGAAGTACATTTACATGGTTCATGCTGAGAAATGGCTTCTTTTGGTTCACCTCCAATACCACAAGTCAGTGTTATTAAGAGCTCTTGATATGGTTGACTGATGCCCTCTTAATCCAATCTTTAATGTTAACCTTTTTGTGCTCACTAGTATCCTTGCATGTGCAGAGTTTTGAGGGGCAACCTTTCCTAGGCAGCATCTGGGTGATTTGACATAGCTTCCTCTTCCTAATAATTGAACCAACAGGCCCCACTGGGACATCAAAAGACTTTGATATTGCTTTGTCACATTTTTCTAATTTATGCATTTGTATTAATTCATCTGTTATTTCTTTGGGATGCTCTTTAGTCTTAATTTCCACAGACGTCCTTCAGCTAATGCTAATCATCTTTTAACTGTATTTTTTTTCCCCCAAAAAAACGTGGCAGTTATTTTAATGATTCCATTGTGGAGGCCAATTATAAAGCAATTGTGTCCCTTTTTTGCATTTGTTTTCCACTATTGTGAACTTAGAGTTTCACAACACAAGGATTCAATACTTATGCAAACAGCACGTTTCAAATACATGCAGTATCAGCATTTGCACTACATATGATAAGCAATGCATCATATGTACTAGAACCACTAGACATTGCACTACTTTTCAATACAGTATGTAGACAAATATTGGTTTATAGTATTAAAATAAACATTCTAAGGCTAGCAATGATGCAATTCAGTTTGCACTGTGGTGTTAAATATTGTTTTTCTCAAAAAATAGTTAACACTTATATTGTCAAATTTTCTAAAACATGAAAGCATTCATTTGAAAGCTAGCTGTATAAAAAATGAAATTATTATTCTTTATTTTACTATGGCTGCATAATCAACTAAAAATCCACAAGGAATAGATATCTAAGAACAAACAAAAAACCAAATAGTTGGCAGGCACTTTACATAGATGTTCTCTGTGATCCAGTTCCACATCCAATTATCCTAATTAATGTTCCAGATATATTTGTCCAAAGACTCCTCTGCAATTTCTGTTTGTGAAGGTGTTTTCTAATGAAAGGTGTAGGAGTAAAAGCACAAACATGCAAAACTTTTTAACAAGGATAACATTTGCCTTTTCACTCTTACCACCAACAAGGGGTTGTTGCATGTTTCATGTACACACAATTAGGGGCAAATGCTTGACGTATAAGTAAGAGGAAGTGACTGTTCAGTAAAATGTGGTGGAGTACAGATTGGATACAGAGCAATAAACTCAAAGCAAAATCATTGTGTTATTCAGGTTTAGTGCTATGATCTTATGTTAAGCGAAGCCATTTTAGCTGAGGGCACTTAAAGTGCATGGATTATGTTTTTCAGGCCCTTACCCATTCGGGGTTAAAGTTGTTTCATTCCCAGCCAATAGAATCCATGGGGAGTGGTTTTAGTCACCTCAATATGAACTCCCAGGGATTGCTAGATCTTTCCTTCCCGCGCTTTCACGGATGCCTCCCCGCCCGCCCAGCTAGTTATTTGTTTGATTCTAACAAATCTTTTTTACAGAGGAGGCGCAGTTGGTGGGAGAGCAGTGCAGACAACGACTAGTCACAATGGTGGTTATGATATTTGGCCGCACATCACTGCCCCTTTCAAGTAACATTACTCTTGATCCTTGGCGTGCTTTGCGTGGCCGTCAATGTTGAGTCCAGAAGGGAGCAGTCATGTTGACGCCTGTTTAACACCGGCCAATGGTAAGGTAATATTCCTTGGTTAGTTTGAATGCCATTTGGGCATTGCAGTATTTGGTTAGATGATTAGTTGTTTAGTTGACTGCAGTTTGCTCTCGCCACCACCAGGTGACTTTCATTTAATTGGTTTATAATTAATAAAAAACTGCGACCTTTTGCCAAAGTAGCTATACGTGTCTGTGTCTTTATTTCAATAGTTTAATTTACACTTATAAGGTACGAAGGTTGGTAAGGTTCGTGAAGGAAAGGACATTAGCCATATGCATTTTATGCCTGGATAATGCATTGGATACAGAAACACATGCACTGTAGCTGGATTCCTTATGTAAATAATTTCCCTCAACATGCTGAACAATACAATGAAGCCATGTTATTTGTATGGGACAATACTGTTTGCCTCTGTGTGAATTTATCTTATTGCCTATTTAGAAGATCATAATTTCTTTACAGAACATATCCTTGATATTTGTTAGATTTATTGTAATTGCTAATATATGTAGGGATCTGCAGAAGATGTCCAATGTACCCCTTCAGAGGTACATATCACATCAGAGGTATATATACCTGAACCTGATATAACTTTTAGGGGGAGATTCAATTCTGAGTGAAGTGCCTCGCTTGTGTATTGTCAGCCCTGAATAGCGTGGAAGCAATTTTCTCAGCTTTGCTCAGAACTTAATCTATCCCTTAGAGAATACATACTTCTTTGGAGCTAGGTGTTTAGTATCTTGCATCACTCTGGAGCTGTTCACACCAAATCCCCTAGGTGATATAAATTTTCTGTACAGACTGCAGATAGATAGATCCAAAGATACTTCTCCCTGAGCCTTCATATCTTTAAATGCTGTCTGAAATGCCACCTATTTACTAAGTCTAACCTACTCCCACCTATACTACTTATACTGATACACCCTCGCTATTGTGCCAATCTTCACTCTGATCCACACTCACTCCTCTTGTCTCAGTTTTTATCTTTCCCCCACTACATTGTATTCTCTCAAATCAGCAGAGTACTCCCTACCCTTTATTTTCACATCTGCATTTCTTTTACCTACCCTGTATGTACCTGTTGTAGTATATACGGAGCACTGTGACACCTCACGTATCAACAACATCAACAATAACAGGGACAGGGCAAAAAGCATAATGAACATGTCCTGCTTTATCATTTGAGTTTTTTTCCCCAGATACCCGTACTAATTTCACTGGGACACTGTTTGCTCAACATAGGTGCGCAAAACAAACTTTGCTTTAAATAATAAATCTATAACACTTGAAGTACAGGCAGCCACTAGTACATACTTGTACTTAGATTACAGCCACTTACTTGAAGAACAGCCACTTACTTGAAGTGCAGCCACTTATTTTGCTTTGACCTAAGTGAGAAGCTCAGCAAATATAGCGCAATAGTACATAAGCCTATTGTCACAAAACAACGTAGAAATACCGCTAAGGAGCCATGAATAGGTGAAAAAACAAACAATGTTTATTGCTGGCAAATATAAACAGGTGATGAAATCATAAGTTTGAAGCACCGTAAAACCTCCTTTCTTTTTACGTCCTCCTCTCTTACGGGCCTTCCTAGGAGTTGGGATCTGCGCCAACTGGGAGGAGCACAAAGGTATCACTTGGCCAGGTGAGATGGGTGGTACTGCTGATAATGTAGAGGCCCCGCAAGATGGCACTGCAGGGGTTGGAGAAAACTTTTGGATTACTGCCTCAACAAACCGTTGTAAGTCAAACAGGATGGGATCTTGGGTTTCAATAAATGGATTTGCTCATTCCAAAGCCTCTCCTTTAAAATACGTAATAAGGAACAGTACCCGTCCCTTAGGGTTGTTAACAAGCTCTGGTATGGAGGGCATATAAGAGGCGGCAAATTTCAGAAGGGCACAAAGTTGGGAAATGTGCCCCTCAAAGAAAGGCAACGGCTCAGACTTAGCACCCTCAGCAACAGATGGCTCGGACTTGGCAGCAGGCTTGACAGGAGACCCGGACTGGGCGGCAGGCTTGGCAGCAGGCTTGACAGCAGACCTGGACTGGGCGGCTGGCTTGGCAGCAGGCCCGGACTGAGCGGAAGGCTTGGCAGCAGGCCCGGACTGGGCGGCAGACTTGGGAGCAGGCCCGGACTGGGCGGCAGACTTGGGAGCAGGCCTGGACTGGGCGGCAGACTTGGGAGCAGGCCCGGACTGAGCGGCAGACTTGGGAGCAGGCCCGGACTGGGCGGCAGACTTGGGAGCAGGCCCGGACTGGGCAGAAGGCTGGGCAGCGGGCCCAGACTGGGCAGAAGGCTTGCTAGCAGGCCCGGACTGGGCAGAAGGCTTGCCAGCACTTTGAGAAGCCTGAGGGCAGACAGCACTTTGAGAAGCCTGAGGGCAGACAGCACTTTGAGAAGCCTGAGGGCAGACAGCACTGTGAGAAGCCTGAGGGCAGACAGCACCAAGTGGTAACTCGGGCTGGACCGCATGGACTGGCAACTCGGGCTGGACCGCATGGACTGGCAACTCGGGCTGGACCGCATGGACTGGCAACTCGGGCTGGACCGCATGGACTGGCAACTCTTCTGGAGCAGACTGGAGGGACAGGACCCCCTCTGGAGAAGACGGTAAGGGCAGCACCCCCTCTGGGGAAGACGGTAAGGGCAGCGCCCCCTCTGGGGAAGACGGTAAGGGCAGCGCCCCCTCTGGAGCAGACTGGAAGGGCAGCGCCCCCTCTGGAGCAGACTGGAAGGGCAGCGCCCCCTCTGGAGCAGACTGGAAGGGCAGCCCCCCTCTGGAGAAGTCTTTAAGGGCAGCGCCCCCTCTGGAGTAAACTGTAGCTCAGGAACAGAGACAGCGGCTGAAGACTCGGAACTGGACACAGTGGCAGGAGACTCGGAACTGGACACAGTGGCAGGAGACTCGGAACTGGACACAGTGGCAGGAGACTCGGAACTGGACACAGTGCAGGAGACTCGGAACTGGACACAGTGGCAGGAGACCCGGAACTGGACAGTGGCAGGAGACTCGGAACTGGACACAGTGGCAGGAGACTCGGAACTGGACACAGTGGCAGGAGACTCGGAACTGGACACAGTGGCAGGAGACTCGGAACTGGACACAGTGGCAGGAGACTCGGAACTGGACACAGTGGCAGGAGACTCGGAACTGGACACAGTGGCAGGAGACTCGGAACTGGACACAGTGGCAGGAGACTCGGAACTGGACACAGTGGCAGGAGACTCGGAACTGGACACAGTGGCAGGAGACTCGGAACTGGACACAGTGGCAGGAGACTCGGAACTGGACAGTGGCAGGAGACTCGGAACTGGACACAGTGGCAGGAGACTCGGAACTGGACACAGTGGCAGGAGACTCGGAACTGGACACAGTGGCAGGAGACTCGGAACTGGACACAGTGGCAGGAGACTCGGAACTGGACACAGTGGCAGGAGACTCGGAACTGGACACAGTGGCAGCAGGCTCAGGACCGGACACAGTGGCAGCAGGCTCAGGAACGGACACAGTGGCAGCAGGCTCAAGAGCGGACACAGTGGCAGCAGGCTCAGGACCGGACACAGTGGCAGCAGGCTCCAAGCTGGAGGCAGATGATGTGACCTCAGAGCTGGAGGCAGATAATGACACCTCGGCACAGGAGACAGAGGCTGGCACCTCGGCACAGGAGACAGAGGCTGGCACCTCGACACCGGAGACAGAGGCTGGCACCTCGACACAGGAGACAGAGGCTGGCACCTCGACACAGGAGACAGAGGCTGGCACCTCGACACAGGAGACAGAGGCTGGCACCTCGACACAGGAGACAGAGGCTGGGACCTCGACACAGGAGACAGAGGCTGGCACCTCGACACAGGAGACAGAGGCTGGGACCTCGACACAGGAGACAGAGACTGGGACCTCGACACAGGAGACAGAGGCTGGGACCTCGACACAGGAGACAGAGGCTGGGACCTCGACACAGGAGACAGAGGCTGGGACCTCAGCACAGGCGGCTGGTGATGGCGCCTCAGGACAGGCGGGTGGAGCTGGCAGATTGGGTCTCTTCCCAGAGAACAGAAATGGTGGAGCATAAACAATTTTGGAGTGCGGAGAGGAAATAACAGGAGATGGTTCAGTAGGCTGACGTGGTCTACGGATGGGACAGTCCTGCAAGAAATGTGCATTGCTGGCACAGTAGAGACACAATTTGTTTATTATTCTGCGCCGCCGCTCCTCTTCGGACAAATGGGGGCGTGGTCCACCTGTGAACCGGGAATTGGTTAAGCCATAGTTCTTTGCAAATGGCAAATTGGTAGGAGCACAATTACCAGGTGCTGCTTGCCCAGATTCCACAGCAGAGAGGGTTGATGGAGAGAAATCACCTGTTTCTGCATTAGAAGAGACAGAGCCTGACAGCCTCCTGAGACCTGAGAGGGTCCATAAGCAGGGTAGAAAATTTAGCCAGCTGGGAGCGTAGTAGGATTATGTGCATTTGTAATGCCTGTAGCTGTGGCAATTCAAAAGCTGGTAAAGCAGACATGTTCCAAAAAATAAATGAAAAATTGATTGAAAAAAAGGTCCCAGAATAAAAACTCTCACCTGACTCCTAAGCTGTTTGTGAGCTGGTTATACTGTCACAAAACAACATAGAAATACCGCTAAGGAGTCATGAATAGGTGAAAAAACAAACAATGTTTATTGCTGGCAAATTATAAACAGGTGATGAAATCATAAGTTTGCAGAAATACCAGATATTCAGTAGTTGCAGGTAAATGGAAGGTGAGGGAAGATTCCAGGCAGCATATACAGGGAAATGCACAGGTAAGTCCCAGGTTCACTTATGAAACAGATCAGCAGAATGAATGATGAGATCCAGTATAAACACAGGAACAATGCAGGAGGAAGAATCACAGGGTGAAACCACAGGATATGACATCACAGGATGGGACAACAATAACCAGCCCTGTGTGCTGGGAGTAACAGGTATATAAAGGGAGAACAGAAAGGTTAACCCTTAAAGCACAAGAAATGCACAATAGCAGCACCTCTGGACATCAGAGGTACTGCTGCAACCACATAAAAAGAACAAATACAAATAATAAAGTCCAAAAGGTAGGAGCTGCCAGGCGGATCGTGACACCTATACAGTAAGGGCCTGATTCATGTTCAGACGCAACTTGTCTTTTAAAAAACAGCAACATGTAACTTGGGTGAATTTCAGACCACATTCAAATCAAAGCGGATTTTAGGTGCAATTCGATCTAAATCAGGGTGTAAGTACGTTCTGCCTAAACAATACTTGCCTGACGCAGGCAGACAGAACAGACTGCAGTATACGCACAAGCATATGTGCGATATAAGGTCACATCGAACACATACAAATATATTGTAATCATTAATATAAATATGGATTTTTTATTTTATTTTATTTTCAATACATAAATCAAGATGCTTTCAATGTGTACTGTACATTCAATGTATTTTTATAGTCTATCTTACTTGCATACATGTTCTAGCAATTGGCATGGATACGTATAGTTTTTAAAACAAAGACTATGCCGTGGCAGTCAGCACTATCAGTCAGCACTTACACCTGCTCTGTAGCTGGTGCAAACGAAATAGCTGAAACCAAGAGTACTTACAATAAACCCAGGATTTGAAGAGGCCGCATATGCATTGGAACGCCCTCAGCGCACCTGCACAAATTGTGGATTTGGACACCACCTTATGCAGTCCTTAACATTCCACTGTGGCACATGCTGTGCCCCACCCTCTTCCTAATGTGGTCTTGTGGCTTTACATGACGGGGTCTCTCCCCCTTTATCTATAATAAATAATCAGGCCACACAGCCGCTTCCCAAAATGCTGGGGGATCCGGGGATCCTTTTCCTCTCTTGTCCCGGGTCCCCAGCAAGATGGTCGCCTATCCTCAAACTCTGAAAACTCAAAGCTTTTAAAGACCTGGGTCCTCATATGTTCCAACTATAGCCAGCACTAGTGCTTTGCACTACGCAGGTAAGAGCCAGCAAACTCGGTGGTGCGGTTGTCCACGGACACTAGGTTTAGACAAAGGTTTAGATGTTGTCTATAGCAACCAATCAAATACTAGCTGTCATTTGGTAGAGTGTACTAAATAAATGATAATTAAAATCTGATTGGTTGCTATAGGCAACATCTCCTCTTTTTCAAACCCGCTTGTCTTATAGTGTTCCCCCAATGACCTCGCCTGCCATCACTACATTTGTTACACGGGTACACTGATTGCAGTACACAACATATTTTAAGTGCAAACACATTGAGCAAATACATTGTTGATGGCTTATTTTAAAAGTAAACAAATATTGCAGAAATGAGTCCAAGTGCAGAACGTTTGTTGTATGAGGGGATAATGCTACAAACTATGCTAGAGTTATATCTAGATTGAATCAAATATATATATTTACTTTTTATTTGGCATTATCTTTGTGTAGCCCCTGAGCCTTAGTATGCCACCCAGTGCCTGGAGCAATGAGGGGTGTTAAACCTCCCAAATTCCAAAATCAGTTTCATTCTTCAGTTTGTGGGTCATTGCACGGTTCATGATGGGTTGACTTGGGAAACCCCTATCTAACTCCCTAAAAACACCTGCAGAAAAACACACTTACAAGTAAAAGGGGTAAGCCACTTGGCACGTTTTTTTTAGAACAAAGGCCTGCTAACCTGGTGTCCTATCATTTTATGATTAGTGAGTGGTGTTAGTAAATTATGTCTCATAACAACAATTATAGAAAATGCAGAAAACAATGACAATAAGAGTGATACTCTCTATATATGTCTGACTGAAGAAAGTTTCTATAACGGCAGGTAGCATGTTCACATGGGGGGAGATTCAGCGCACTGTAAGAATTAGGGATGAGCGCACTCGGATTTATGAAATCCGAGCCCACCCGAACGTTGCGGATCCGAGTCGGATCCGAGACAGATCCGGGTATTGGCGCCAAATTCAAAAGTGAAACTGAGGCTCTGACTCATAATCCCGTTGTCGGATCTCGCGATACTCGGATCCTATAAATTCCCCGCTAGTCGCCGCCATCTTCACTCGGGCATTGATCAGGGTAGAGGGAGGGTGTGTTAGGTGGTCCTCTGTGCTGTTTAGTTCTGTGCTGTTTAGTTCTGTGCTGTGCTGTGCTGTGCTGTGCTGTGCTGTGCTGTGCTGTGCTGTGCTGTGCTGTGCTGTGCTGTGCTGTGCTGTGTTCTGCAGTATCAGTCCAGTGGTGCTGTGTGCTGTGCTCTGTCCTTCTGAGGTCAGTGGTGCTGCTGGGTCCTGTGCTGTGTCCTGTTCAGTCCAGTGGTGCTGTGTCCTGTGCTCTGTGCTTCTAAGGGCATAGTTATTTCCCCAATATTCCCCTGTGTTTAAAAAAATAAAAAAAAGTTTTTTTAAAAAATACCAAAAACTACTTTAATATTTTTTAATTACCACAAAATTTGCACAACCAATCCTGCAGTATAAGCCCATTGGTACTGCAATATTACCAAGTTCACACATTCAGCAGTAAAAGTCCAGTGGTACTGCAATATTACAAAGTTTACACATTCTGCAGTATCAGTCCAGTGGTGCTGTGTCCTGTGCTCTGTCCTGCTGAGTTCCGTAGTGCTGCTGGGTCCTGTGCCGTGTCCTGTTCAGTCCAGTGGTGCTGTGTCCTGTGCTCTGTGCTTCTAAGGGCATAGTTATTTCCCCATTATTCCCAAGTTTTTAAAAAATAAAAAAAAAGTAAAAAAAAATAAAAAATTTAAAAAAAAAAAAAATATATAATAATTATAACCAAATTTGCAAAACCAATCCAGCATTATAAGTCCATTGGTACTGCAATATTACCAAGTTCACACATTCTGCAGTATCAGTCCAGTGGTGCTGTGTCCTGTGCTCTGTCCTGCTGAGTTCCGTAGTGCTGCTGGGTCCTGTGCCGTGTCCTGTTCAGTCCAGTGGTGCTGTGTCCTGTGCTCTGTGCTTCTAAGGGCATAGTTATTTCCCCACTATTCCCAAGTTTTTTAAAAATAAAAAAAAAGTAAAAAAAAATAAAAAATTTAAAAAAAAATAAATATATAATAATTATAACCAAATTTGCAAAACCAATCCAGCAGTATAAGTCCATTGGTACTGCAATATTACCAAGTTCACACATTCTGCAGTATCTTGTGCTACATATAATGGAGACCAAAAATTTGGAGGATAAAGTAGGGAAAGATCAAGACCCACTTCCTCCTAATGCTGAAGCTGCTGCCACTAGTCATGACATAGACGATGAAATGCCATCAACGTCGTCTTCCAAGCCCGATGCCCAATCTCGTAGTACCGGGCATGTAAAATCCAAAAAGCCCAAGTTAAGAAAAAGTAGCAAAAAGAGAAACTTAAAATCATCTGAGGAGAAACGTAAAGTTGCCAATATGCCATTTACGACACGGAGTGGCAAGGAACGGCTTAGGCCCTGGCCCGTGTTCATGACTAGTGGTTCAGCTTCACCCACGGATCTTAGCCCTCCTCCTCCTCCCCCCCCCTACAAAAAATTGAAGAGAGTTATGCTGTCAGCAACAAAACAGCAAACAACTCTGCCTTCTAAAGAGAAATTATCACAAATCCCCAAGGCGAGTCCAAGGGTGTTGGTGGTTGTCAAGCCTGACCTTCCCATCACTGTACGGGAAGAGGTGGCTCGGGAGGAGGCTATTGATGATGTAGCTGGCGCTGTGGAGGAACTTGATGATGAGGATGGTGATGTGGTTATTGTAAATGAGGCACCAGGGGGGGAAACAGCTGATGTCCATGGGATGAAAAAGCCCATCGTCATGCCTGGTCAGAAGACCAAAAAATGCACCTCTTCGGTCTGGAGTTATTTTTATCCAAATCCAGACAACCAATGTATGGCAATATGTAGCTTATGTAAAGCTCAAATAAGCAGGGGTAAGGATCTTGCCCACCTAGGAACATCCTCCCTTATACGTCACCTGAATAACCTTCATAGTTCAGTGGTTAGTTCAGGAACTGGGGCTAGGACCCTCATCGGTACAGGGACACCTAAATCCCGTGGTCCAGTTGGATACACACCAGCAACACCCTCCTCGTCAACTTCCTCCACAATCTCCATCAGATTCAGTCCTGCAGCCCAAGTCAGCAGCCAGACTGAGTCCTCCTCAATACGGGATTAATCCGAGGAATCCTGCAGCGGTACGCCTACTACTGCCACTGCTGCTGTTGCTGCTGTTAGTCGGTCATCTTCCCAGAGGGGAAGTCGTAAGACCGCTAAGTCTTTCACAAAACAATTGACCGTCCAACAGTCGTTTGCCATGACCACCAAATACGATAGTAGTCACCCTATTGCAAAGCGTATAACTGCGGCTGTAACTGCAATGTTGGTGTTAGACGTGCGCCCGGTGTCCGCCATCAGTGGAGTGGGATTTAGAGGGTTGATGGAGGTATTGTGTCCCCGGTACCAAATCCCCTCGAGATTCCACTTCACTAGGCAGGCGATACCAAAAATGTACAGAGAAGTACGATCAAGTGTCCTCAGTGCTCTTAAAAATGCGGTTGTACCCACTGTCCACTTAACCACGGACATGTGGACAAGTGGTTCTGGGCAAACGAAGGACTATATGACTGTGACAGCCCACTGGGTAGATGCATCCCCTTCCGCAGCAACAGCAACAGCTGCATCAGTAGCAGCATCTACAAAATGGCTGCTCATGCAAAGGCAGGCAACATTGTGCATTACAGGCTTTAATAAGAGGCACAACGCTGACAACATATTAGAGAAAATGAGGGAAATTATCTCCCAGTGGCTTACCCCACTTAGACTCTCATGGGGATTTGTGGTGTCAGACAATGCCAGTAACATTGTGCGGGCATTAAATATGGGCAATTTCCAGCACGTCCCATGTTTTGCCCACACCATTAATTTGGTGGTGCAGCATTACCTCAAGAGTGACAGGGGTGTGCAGGAGATGCTTGCGGTGGTGCGCAAAATTGCTGGACACTTTCGGCATTCAGCCAGTGCCTACCGCAGACTAGAGGCACATCAAAAAAGCATGAACCTGCCCTGCCATCACCTCAAACAAGAGGTTGTGACGCGCTGGAACTCCACCCTCTATATGCTGCAGAGGATGGAGGAGCAGCAAAAGGCCATTCAGGCCTACACAGCCACCTACGACATAGGCAAAGGAGTGGGGATGCGCCTCAGTCAAGCGCAGTGGAGACTGATTTCCGTGTTGTGCAAGGTTCTGCAGCCATTTGAACTTGCCACACGAGAAGTCAGTTCCGACACTGCCAGCTTGATTCAGGTCATTCCCCTGATCAGGCTGTTGCAGAAGCAGCTGGAGAAAGTGAGGGAGGAGCTGGTAAGCCATTGCAATTACACCAAGCATGTAGCTCTTGTGGATGTAGCCCTTCGTACGCTTTGCCAGGATCCGAGGGTGGTCACTCTTTTAAAGTCAGAGGAATACATTCTGGCCACCGTGCTCGATCCTCGGTTTAAAGCGTATGTTGTGTCTCTGTTTCCGGCGGACACAAGTCTACAGCGGTGCAAAGACCTGCTGGTCAGGAGATTGTCCTCTGAAGAGGACCGTGACATGCCAACAGCTCCACCCTCATTTTCTTCCACATCTATGGCTGCGAGGAAAAAGCTCAGTTTTCCCAAAAGAGGCACTGGCGGGGATGCTGATAACATCTGGTCCGGACTGAAGGACCTGCCAACCATTGCAGACATGTCTACTCTCGCTGCATTGGATGCTGTCACAATAGAAAAAATTGTGGATGATTACTTTGCTGACACCATCCAAGTAGACATGTCAGACAGTCCATATTGTTACTGGCAGGAAAAAAAGGCAGTTTGGAAGCCCCTGTACAAACTGGCTCTATTTTACCTGAGTTGTCCCCCCTCCAGTGTGTACTCGGAAAGAGTTTTTAGTGCAGCGGGGAACCTGGTCAGTGAGCGGCGAAGGAGGTTGCTTCCTCACAACGTTGAAAAAATGATGTTTATAAAAATGAATAATCAATTCCTCAATGAAGTACAGCACTGCCCTCCAGATACTACAGAGGGACCTGTGGTTGTGGAGTCCAGCGGGGACGAATTGATAATGTGTGATGAGGAGGAAGTACACACTGTAGGGGGAGAGGAATCAGAGGTTGAGGATGAGGACGACATCTTGCCTCAGTAGAGCCTGTTTAGTCTGTACAGGGAGAGATGAATAGCTTTTTTGGTGTGGGGGCCCAAACAAACCAATCATTTCAGCCAAAGTTGTTTGGTAGGCCCTGTCGCTGAAATGATTGGTTTGTTAAAGTGTGCATGTCCTATTTCAACAACATAAGGGTGGGTGTGAGGGCCCAAGGACAATTCCATCTTGGAACTTTTTTTTTTGCATTATATGACCAAGCAACAGTCGTTTGCCATGTTCAAAAAGTAAAACCAAATGTAAAAAAATTCAAGAAATTAAACCAAAAGTAAAATGCCGTGTCATAATTTAAAACAAGAGGTATTGACGTGCTCTAAAACTACTGTATTGTTGTTTATATTTTATAAACACTACACTTGAAAGCTTGAGTCTTTCAATAGAAAAGTAACTGTCCATTGCACGAATATTTGCAACAGGGACAATTTTAGGGTTAAGAAAGTCAACTAATAATAACACTTCGACGCTGTGTGTCTTTATAAACACTACACTTGGAAGTTGGAGGAGGTATTGTGGCCCCGGCACCAAATTTACTACCGGGGCCACTCCACTGTGCAGTCCATATTTAGGTGTATCAGATATTAAACAACGGTGACAGTTGATGCCCAATTTTTTAATTATATTGTGGCCTCGGTACCAAATTGTGTACCGGGGCCACCCCACTACGCAGTCCAGATACTTGTTTGGTGGAATTCAGACCAGTTGAGGGTTTTATTATTATATTGTGTGGACCACTCTATCTATACCACACTACAACTCTATACCACTCTATTTCCTACTTTAATTCTATTTCATACTTTAATTCTATTTCCTACTTTAATTCTATTACTAATTAATTACCATAAAGAGGAACAAAATAAACCAATTTTACCAAAAGTATAATATGACTTAGACTTACAAACACTACACTTTAAAGATCGTGCCTTTAAATGAAAAAGTCAGTCTTCATTGCACGACTATGTGCAACAGGGACATTTTTTTGGGTTTACAAAGTCAAACAATAACACTTCGACCCTGTCTGTCTGGGGTCTCTCAATGACGAATTGTCTGTACCATGTTTGGAGGAGGTATTGTGGCCCCGGTATCAAATTGGGTACCGGGGCCACCCCACTATGCAGTCCAGATACTTGTTTGGTGGAATTCAGACACGTGGAAGGTTTTTTAATTATATTGTGGCCTCGGTACCAAATTGTGTACCGGGGCCACCACACTACGCAGTCAAGATACTTGTTTGGTGGAATTCAGACCAGTTGAGAGTTTTATTATTATATTGTGTGGACCACTCTATCTATACCACACTACAACTCTATACCACTCTATTTCCTACTTTAATTCTATTTCATACTTTAATTCTATTTCCTACTTTAATTCTATTACTAATTAATTACCATAAAGAGGAACAAAATAAACCAATTTTACCAAAAGTATAATATGACTTAGACTTACAAACACTACACTTTAAAGATCGTGCCTTTAAATGAAAAAGTCAGTCTTCATTGCACGACTATGTGCAACAGGGACATTTTTTTGGGTTTACAAAGTCAAACAATAACACTTCGACCCTGTCTGTCTGGGGTCTCTCAATGACGAATTGTCTGTACCATGTTTGGAGGAGGTATTGTGGCCCCGGTATCAAATTGGGTACCGGGGCCACCCCACTATGCAGTCCAGATACTTGTTTGGTGGAATTCAGACACGTGGAGGGTTTTTTAATTATATTGTGGCCTCGGTACCAAATTGTGTACCGGGGCCACCACACTACGCAGTCAAGATAGATAGATGCGTATTGCGTATCATAGATAAAGTACATTCAGTGGTGTGGGGCAAATTGAAGAATATTCTAAATGCACTGACATTATCAAAAACAAGAGGTTGTCACACGCTAAAACTCCAACATGTATATGATGGAGAGGATGGAGGAGCAGCCGTATGTGTAGTGTAATCCAGATCTGTTGAAGGTTTTTTATATATTTTATTGTGGTGCCCAGTGCCCACTCCTCTACGCAGTCCAGGTACAATTATTGGTGCGAATCATAAAAGTTCAGGGTTTTTAATATATTGTGGTGACCCACTCCTCTACGCAGTCCAGGTACAATTATTGGTGCGAATCATAAAAGTTCAGGGTTTTTAAGATATTGTGGTGACCCACTCCTCTACGCAGTCCAGGTACAATTATTGGTGCGAATCATAAAAGTTCAGGGTTTTTAAGATATTGTGGTGACCCACTCCTCTACGCAGTCCAGGTACAATTATTGGTGCGAATCATAAAAGTTCAGGGTTTTTAAGATATTGTGGTGACCCACTCCTCTACGCAGTCCAGGTACAATTATTGGTGCGAATCATAAAAGTTCAGGGTTTTTAAGATATTGTGGTGACCCACTCCTCTACGCAGTCCAGGTACAATTATTGGTGCGAATCATAAAAGTTCAGGGTTTTTAAGATATTGTGGTGACCCACTCCTCTACGCAGTCCAGGTACAATTATTGGTGCGAATCATACAAGTTCAGGGTTTTTAATATATTGTGGTGACCCACTCCTCTACGCAGTCCAGGTACATTTATTGGTGCGATTCATAAAAGTTCAGTGTTTTTAATATATATTGTGGTGACCCACTCCTCTACGCAGTCCAGGTACATTTATTGGTGCGAATCATACAAGTTGATGGTTTTCTTATTATATATATTGTGGTGACCCACTCCTCTACGCAGTCCAGGTACATTTATTGGTGCGAATCATAAAAGTTCAGGGTTTTTAAGATATTGTGGTGACCCACTCCTCTACGCAGTCCAGGTACAATTATTGGTGCGAATCATAAAAGTTCAGGGTTTTTAATATATTGTGGTGACCCACTCCTCTACGCAGTCCAGGTACAATTATTGGTGCGAATCATAAAAGTTCAGGGTTTTTAAGATATTGTGGTGACCCACTCCTCTACGCAGTCCAGGTACAATTATTGGTGCGAATCATAAAAGTTCAGGGTTTTTAATATATATTGTGGTGACCCACTCCTCTACGCAGTCCAGGTACAATTATTGGTGCGAATCATAAAAGTTCAGGGTTTATAATATATTGTGGTGACCCACTCCTCTACGCAGTCCAGAAAGATACCTTGTTGCAACGTTTTGGACTAATAACTATATTGTGAGGTGTTCAGAATACACTGTAAATTAGTGGAAATGCTTGTTATTGAATGTTATTGAGGTTAATAATAGCCTAGGAGTGAAAATAAGCCCAAAAACTTGATTTTTAAACTTTTTATGTTTTTTTCAAAAAAAATCCGAATCCAATACCTTAAATCCGAACCGAGACCTTTCGTCAAGTGTTTTGCGAGACAAATCCGAACCTCAAAAATAACGAAAATCCGGATCCAAAACACAAAACACGAGACCTCAAAAGTCGCCGGTGCACATCCCTAGTAAGAATACATTGTTCCCCTAGAGATGTTAGTAGTAGATATAATGAAAAGGTGCGGAGTAGTCCCTTAAATGGTGGTCACTACTAAATGTGTGGTTGGGTTAGGTGAGGGTGTTTAGTCCCATGCAGAGGACAATGACCAACTCTGGAAAATTGTTGTAGGATTCTCTGATCACAAATCAAAGATATGGCCGAGCATTAAAGCTTTGTTAACCTCTTTTACTTACTGTACATTTTTTCTTCTGCTTGTGCTTTAGAATGTTTCATTGTGCGTCTAGCCTCTTTTATATAACCTTTATATTAATTTTTATTTTCCCCCTGGATTTGTATATGTTTGACAGCATTTTTTCTTAGCACTTCTAACAACTGCCATTTCCTTAGAGAATCATATTGGCTTTCTTTTCCTGTTGCTTTTGATAACATGTCTAGCAGTTCTGTTGCATTTAGTAATGCATTTTTAGTTTATCCTGCACTCTACCTATCAATTGCTTTCTTGCATCTAGATTCCCTAATTGCTTGATAGATGCCCCACACAAGCAAACCAAAATATCGCTACTGACTGATTTAGCAATTGTCAGATTCCAGTCCATATCAGGCATATTGAAATCTTACATAATTATCACAATGTTCTTTCCCAATCAGAACACATATGGGGCATACTGTAACTACTGTATATGGGCTCTACACACTGATATACATCTGCAGTTTTGCGCAGATGCCTAAATCCGCTGATGATATTTATGAACAGTGGCTCAAATGCAGATGTTCAGTGAAAGAAAAAACATCACTGGAAAGCTCTGCCTGTTACCACATTTCCTTCTTCTCCATAAATACAGTTCACATGGCCTACAGGGGAGGTGTCTTATGGCACTTGCAGGTCTATGCAATTTAATAATTTATGTAATTTATGTTATTTTCAGTGTTTTGCACAGCTGTATAAACTATAAAGTGGAGGAAGGTACTTGCCAAATACAGTGGGCTTTCATTAAGAAAAGCAAAGCAGAAAATAAAGAGTAACTTTGCACCTTGGAAAAACCATGTTGCATTGGAGGGGGAGCTAAATTTAAAATGTAGGGACAGATTTATTGTTGGGTTAGGACATGTCCTAGATTAACTTTAAATTTCAGTGTAAAAATAAAGCTATCAAGTATGTATGTGCTCAGGGGAAGGCTGGCAAATTTTAGCCCAGGGGTCAAAACTCGACTCAGCAGCCTTTTAGGAACAATTTAAAAGATAAAAATGCAGGTTGCCCAATGACCCATCCCAAAGTAGCCCACCATGGGACCAGCCCGGGTGGCAGATGCCCCCCTGCCCAATCTGCCCATGTGTATGCTACATGAAAAAACAGCCAGTATTTAACTTATGTGTAAAATAATAAACAAATATGCACCCCTGCATTGTAACATGGTTTTGTCCAGGAGGAAACTTACTTTTTTTTTTTGCCTTACTTTCCTTAATGAATCAGGCCTAGTATGTCTGCTTCTCTCATACTTACCAACCTTACAAACTTTTACTCCAGAAGATCCTAATTGTGACATTGAAGCCCCTGTCCTGCCAACTTCACTAGGAAGTGTCCGAAATTCGGTAGAAACACCTGCTTTAATGGGACCCGGGAGAACTACCTAAATTATGGCCTCTGTAGGCTGCTTAAGGCAAAACTATTGCATTAAAGGTAAATGGTCTACGGACTGACTACTCTGGTTATCACTCGAAAGCCTGAAGCCTAAATTTAACTGGAAAAATATTTCACAGTAATCTCTATACTCCTTTGATTATTTTTCTATGGTTGTGGTGCTCTTAAAGTTCATGTGGAACATATAGCCTGCACCATTTTGATTGGTAAAAAAAAGGGTCATGTGTAAATAGTAGAGACTGTGAGCCAGATTCAAATATGAAAAAAGAGCACATGAACGCAATTCAAATCCAAGCGAATCGCAAGGTGCATTTCGATTTGATTGTAAGTGCACTCTGCCTAAATGTTACTTGCCATATGTTGACAGACAGAACAAAGTGCTGTAGACGCACAAGCATATAAGTTATATATATATATATATATATATATATATATATATATATATAAGGTCACATAAGAACACATACAAAAAAAATGATATTAAAAAATAAATGAACACCTCTGAAGAATATAATAATAAAAATATTTTCTTTTTAAAGAAAAAATATTTTTACATTAAATACATAATCAAAATGTTCTTAATGCGTACTGTACATACAATGTGTCGTTATGATCTATCTCACTTGCATACACAAGTTCTGTGCAATCTAGTGGCGCATATGCATGTACTTTTTGAAACAAAGACTATGCTGGGCTAGTCATCACTATCAGCCGGCACTTGCCCTGTAGCTGGTGCAAATCATACGTCTGAAAACAAGCGCACTTAAGAGAAACCCAGGACCTGAATCAGCCACATATGTGTCGGCATGTCCCCGGCACGCCCTTAGTATACATTGCCTATGTCTGTCCCCCCCCTGCCCATCTTCCCCTCCCTCCCCCCGTTCTGCCCTTCAAGACATAGGCAGTAGTATCATTTGCGTTCAGACATGAATTGCATGCAATGGCATTCATTGGCGTAATGTCCGTTTCTGAAAGAAAGATATGGCATGCAAATGAACTTACATCCGGATATGCATTGCCTGAGCAATTGAAGCTGTGTCTTTCTACATTACATTACATTGGACTAATGCCACCTAGTGGTCACCAATGGATTTACATAGTTATAAATGCCAATTAGAGCTAGTTCCCTAGTGCAGTGTTTCCCAACCTTAGTCCTCAAGTACCCCTAACAGTGCATGTTTTCCATATCACTTTGCTGGAGCACAGGTGTAATCATTATTGACTGACACATTTTGAAAGATCCACAGGTGGTATTATTATATCACTGGTCACCTGGAAAACCTGCTCTGTTAGGGGTACTTGAGGACTAGGGTTGGAAAACACTGCCCTAGTGTATGTAACGTAATCAACTAACCAATAACTGTAATTTGCAGATACACTCCAGGTACCCATTTGCCAAGGGATCAATCTGTGCCTTTTAAACTCAAACCTGTCTCTCCCCCTCTTTCATTTGAAGTTTTATATAGAGACAATATCTGTCTCTAAGCACTTAGAATTTTCTACTTTGTAAAAGCACTTTCACTGCTAGTTCAATGTATTGAAATGGGTCTTAAAATGAAGACCATTGTTTCATTGATGTTCATTGGTGTCTTTAAACGCATTTGAAATAATGAGTACACGGCCTAAAGCATGCAGGACAAATTCTGTATATTAAGCATCCTGCTGTTTCTAAGTGGTGAAATTTTTTTGTATTACTTAGTGACTGGACCAAAGAACTCCAAGACGCTAGTGAATATAATTTTAATTATTTGCTGGAGCGTATCAGCATTTTTTGTGGGTTTTTAACATATTATTCACATGCCAATTGCATTGGGTATACGGGGTTCCCAAGCTGTCTCTTGTATCATAAGACATCAGTTTCTGTGTATGGGGTGCTGCGGCTTTCCTGCACAGTTTTAAGTGTTCCTTTGACTACCAGTGATTTGTTTAATACTTCATTGTGACCAAGTCTTGGATTTCAGTTCCACTGCACATGCGTGAAGCGGCTAACTGTGTCAGGCATGCATATTTATCCTCCTTTCCCAGCAAGCTTTAACTCTTACAACTCAGGAGGTAGCTGGGTATTGCTCACTGCCATGGCACTATTCTATTGATAAATTGCAACAACAGGTGATTTTTTTTTTATCACCGCCATATGTGGCATTATTGCAGCATAATAAAAAATAGAACTCTAAGTTACTGTAAAATACATAAAAGCATAGAATTCAAACAGGATAGAAAGTCAACATACTAGTTCTATGGCGTGGAAGAGAGGGTTCCTGCTGAAATGGACATGTCATTTGAGTAATGGTTTATTGCCAGCCAAAGGTTGTTAATTATAATTCACCTAAACAGTCACCAGCTAACTTCCAAACATTCAATTATTTCTACTTATGGCATTTCTCATTACAGCACACTCATTAAATAAATCTGGTTTGAAACTCCAGTATCTAATACAGTGGTGGCCAACATGTGGCTCCAAAGCCACATGTGGCTCTTTAAGCTTTGAATTGTGGCTCCTGGCCACGAGCATCAACAAAATATAGTTGTCCAGGCAGAGGTAGAAGTAGTGAGCTGTGGGCCCCGGTTCAGGGAAGTGGGAAGGAGGGAACCGGGCCCACAGCTCGCTAGTTCAGACCCTCTGCATCTGCCGTGCGTCCTATTATCTCCATGGCCCCAGTGCACCGCACCTGCTGCACCAATAGTAGTTCCGCCGCTGTGTCCAGGCGCCAGCATGGGGAGTTTGGAATACATTCAGCTGCTCGACTGAGAGCAGTCGCGTCTTGTGACTTCCTCTGATCAATGCAGGGAGGGCACAGTGTCACAGACAATCCAATCAGCAAAGGAGGAGGACAGATTGTAATGTGCTCTTCCTCTTTCCTCTGCATGGGCAAGTAAGGGGCATGTGAGATCTGATAGCATGTGTGGAGGCTGACGGACATGTAAGGGGCATGTCGAAAGGTCTGATGACGCGTAACAGGCATGTGGTGAAATCTGCTGGCAGGAGGGGAGGTCTGATTTGTGTGTGAAGAGGTATGATGGCATGTAGTGAGGTCTAATGGGTATGTAAAGGGCATGTAGGAAGGTCTGATGACATGTAAGGGGCATGTGGTGAAATCTGTTGGCAGGTAGAGAGGTCTGATTTGCATGTGGAGAGGTATAATGGCATGTGGAGATGTCTGATGGGCATGTGGGAATATCTGACGGGCATGAGGGTAGATTTGATGGCATGTAGAGAGGTCTGATGTTATGTGGGGAGGCTGATTTGCATATTAGGGGCATGTGGGGAGATATTACCACATGTGGGGAGATCCAATGGGCCTGTAAAGAGGTCAGAGGGGCATGTTAACAGGTCTAAAGGATTGTGGATATAGTAGCAGGGTGAGTTACTGTGAAGAGACTATAGGAAGTTCTTTCAACCCTCCTCCGCTGGACACAGCAGCAAGGTAAGAGCTGTGCTGATTTTATGATCATTCTGATAATTTTGTCAATTTTGAATATTTTCTTTTTTGCATAGCAAGATATTGTAAATTAGATTTTCAATGTATGAGTGTATGGTATGAATGAGCAAAATTATACTGGGTATATGTATATGAACACACATATAAAAGGTGGCTCTTTAGAGTGCCTATAGATATTTTTTGTCTCCTGGTTTCTGACTGGTTGACCACCCCTGATCTAATACACAGAATCTGCTTTATTAGCTCTGGTGGTAGGGTATGGCGTATGTCATGCTTAATTGAATTATACTACATATGAAACATGTTCATTTAAACATATTTTTGGTTATAAACTACTGTACAGCAGGGATGTTTCTCCAAAAAGTCAAAGTGAGAACCTTGTCTCAGAAGATACCATCCTTGATATGACAGAGTATAGGTCGTTACCTCGTCTCCTGACTTCTAACATAGCTTCCTAACCTTCCCCATCACTTCTGTCCATACTTGATCTCTCTGATGGGAAGTCAGGTGGCAAGTGTGGGATGGGGTGTGGTGACGCATTGCCTGACCGTAACCCGCCCCCAGCTTTGCAATAGCATGATTCACGGTATTGTGCAACGGGGCCATGATTACACAAATTGCATCAATTAGCCCTACCTCCGCCTGGCCTCTGGGCACCTGCTCTTTCTGGAGTCTGGGGGAAACGCTCCAAAATTCATGAGTCTCCCAGACGTTCCAGGAGAGTAGGCAAGTATGCTCTGAACATATGTCGCTCACTACAGCAGCAACTGTGGTGACTGTCAGCATGAGAAGAGTAGGAATAACAGAGGGAAAGAAAGTATTCTTCCTCTCTTGCCACCACTCCTTTCACCCTCTCAGTCACACTTGCTCCCAGTGACATCCACTGATGTTGAAAGGATTCTATACCTGTCATATTCTGATCCCTGCTCCTCCATTGGACAGTCATGGCCAAAATTTTTGAGAATGGCACAAGTATTGGTTTTCACAAAGTTTGTTGCTTCAGTGTTTTTAGACCTTTATGTCAGATGTTGCTATGGTATACTGAAGTAATATTACAAGAATTTCATAAGTGTCAAAGGCTTTTATTGACATTTACATTAAGTTTATGTAAAGAGCCAATATTTGCAGTGTTAACTCTTCTTTTTGAAGACCTCTGCAATTCGCCCTGGCATGCTGTCAATCAACTTCTGGGCCACATACTGACTGATGGCCGCCCATTCTTGCCTAATCAATGCTTGCAGTTTGTCAGAATTTGTGGGTTTTTGTTTATCCACCCGTCTCTTGAGGATTGACCACAAGTTCTCAATGGGATTAAGTTCTGTGGAGTTTCCTTGCCATGAACCCAAAATTTCGATGTTTTGATCCCCAAGGCACTTAGTAATCACTTTTGACTTATGGTAAGGTTCTCCATCATGCTGTAAAAGGCATTGTTCGTCACCAAACTGTTCTTGGATGGTTGGGAGAAGTTTCTCTTGGAGGAAGTTTTGGTACCATTCTTTATTCATGGCTGTGTTTTTAGGCAAAATTGTGAGTGAGCCCACTCCCTTGGCTGAGAAGAAACCCCACATGAATGGTCTCAGGATGTTTTACTGTTGGCATGACACAGGACTGATGGTAGCGCTCACCTTTCCTTCTCCGGACAAGCATTTTTCCAGATGCCCCAAACACTCTGAAAGGGGATTCATCAGAGAAAATGACTTTACCCCAGTCCTCAGCAGTCCAATACCTGTACCTTTTGCAGAATATCAGTCTGCCCTGATGGTTTTCTTGGAGAGAAGTGGCTTAGTTGATGGCCTTTTTGACACCAGGACATCCTGCAAAGGTCTTCGCCTACCTGTGCATGCAGATGCACTAACACCTGCCTGCTGCCATTCCTGAGCAAGCTCTGCACTGGTGATGCCCAGATCTCGCAGTTGAATCAACTTCAAGAGATGGTCCTGGTGCTTCCTGGTCGTTCTTGGGTGCCCTGAAGCCTTCTTCAAAACTATTGAACTTCTCTCCTTGAAGTTCTTGATACTCTGATAAATGGTTGATTTAGGTGCAATCTTACTAGCAGTAATATCTTTGCCTGTGAAGTCCTTTTTGTGCAAAGCCATAGTGACTACAGCTGTTTCCTTGCAGATAACCATGGTTAACAGAGGAAGAACAATGATTTCAAGCCCCACTCTCCTTTTTATGCTTCCAGTCTGTTATTCTAACTCAATCAGCATGACAGAGTGATCTCCAGCCTTGTCCTTGACAACACTCTCACCTGTGTTAACGAGAGAATCACTGACCTGATGTCAGCTGGTCCTTTTGTGGCAGGGCTGAAATGAAGTGGGAATGTTGTTTCTGGAATAAAGTTCATGGTCATGGCAAATAGGGACTTTGAAATTAATTGCAATTCATCTGATCACTCTTCATGACATTGTGGAATATATGCAAATTGTCATCATAAAAACTGAGGCGGCATACTTCGTGAAAAATAATATTTTTGTCATTCTCAAAACTTTTGGCCATGACTGTAGTCTAGGTGCAGTGAAGAGGAAAGTGGAATAGGTAATTGAGGGAAGAGTTAAAGAGA
This sequence comes from Mixophyes fleayi, assembly GCF_038048845.1. Taxonomy (NCBI): domain Eukaryota; kingdom Metazoa; phylum Chordata; class Amphibia; order Anura; family Limnodynastidae; genus Mixophyes; species Mixophyes fleayi. Next base: position 304,384,757 of record NC_134402.1, on the reverse strand, counting down.
GGGTGGGATTCATGCATGGGAAGGGAGAATGCAGGAGTTCAGAAGACATTGGTGCTGACTGTTTCATGCACTATAAAGATATTGCACTCAGCTGTGAATGGGACTGAAAACACTATCCGGGTGGAAGGATCTCTGACACTTTGACAGCATTTTAGACAGCTGGAAAACTGGAACGATGGCAACCATACCAAAAACATTGCTTTCTTCTTGCCATAATCTACAAGTGACTCATCTAAATGAGGGCTTGTGGGGTGTACAAAAAATTGTGTAGCTCCTCCTCCAGCCCCTGCCACTTGCAGTATAGACTTCTGATTAGCTCTGGCACTTCAATCACTGTAAAATCAATGTGGTTTCTAATTAGCTGAATTTGACATAGTAAGGTAGCATTTTATCCACTCACTGAACTGTAAGCTGGAGATTTGCAGCCTTACAGCATTTCACAAGTAAAATCCCCACATGGTGCCATCTGAAGCAAAATACTCAAGTTGCTCCATGGCAGGTATGCATGAGACAGGACAAACAGGAGTTAAAGGAGAGGCAGGTATGCAGGTATATCATGAAATATGTTTTCTGAAGGTAGAGCGCCTGATTCAACAAGGAACAGAAAACGAACATATGTCGGCCATGCGCATATCCGTATTTAACAAGAAGTGGATCTGAAGCTACGTCTGTTGATGAATATGGGTCTAGGTCCGCTCTGTTCTAAAAGACGAGACATTGCAGGATACGTCCAATACCTATGCGGAATCAAGTCCCAAAAAAGCACAATTCAATTAATGTCACTTAAAAATAAGTGGTTTTTTTCCTCTCCCTCCTATAAAATAAATTTTATTAGGATGTTATTATTGTATACTGTAGATAAAATCTAGTTTTATAGTTGCTCTTGATTGCAAACACATGTCGTAGCATGCACACACAGTCGTCATCACTAGTAATCAGCACTTACACCAGACCTGGTGCAAGTGATATGAATGAAAAACACGTACCTTTTCGTTTCATAGCCTGAATAGAACGATGCTGCTTGCTTTCAAATCCACATAATATTTACACACGTGAAGTTGAGAGCAAATTTAGCTTATATCTACTGAATAGCTCTAAGATATATGTATCTTGTTTATATAATTTAGGTGTATGTAAAACGATTGAATTAAAGGTTTTAATATTTAATGCTCTCTGTGCTCTACTTTTTCTTTATTGCTTTCATATACTTGGGAAATTGGTATTTCCTTTTTTGGAGAGCAGCAGGCAGCATTACTATTATTGTTGTGGGGTTTTTTTTGGAGCTATATTTGGCACCTGAATTTCTCAGAGGTGTTTTCTACTCTGATACTTTTATTACCCGTTTGTTAAATATGAATGCTGTTGATTTAATGTTGGAGGTGAATAATATCTATCCCTTTTTCAAAACAGGGCCCAACATTCCAGAATCCGGCCAATCACCAGCTTGTTGATTTGACTCTGCCTCCCCTACCATATACAAATGTTTCCCTTTCCTATGGGGCCACCTCCCCATATTTCTATTCCTCCCATCCTACCAGGGCCGGACTGGAACTAAAAATCAGCCCTGGCATTTAAAGCACACAGGCCCACGTGTTGTGAGCTCCATGCACTATATTGTTGCACACTGATACTGGCGCAGTACAATATGATGTAGTATGAGTGTGTGGGGGGGGGTATTTATTTCTCCTAATGACCCTCAACATTACATTATTAGCACCCCAATTACATCAATAAACACCATGGCAATACATTATTAGTACCCAAATTACAACAATAAATAACCCCCCACACACACTCATACTGCATCAATCACCCCCACATTACAGCAAGCGGCATCACCCCCCACATTACAGCAAGCGGCATCGACCCCCACATTACAGCAACCGGCATCACCACCCCACATTACAGCATCCAGCATCACCCCCCACATTACAGCGTCCAGCATCACCCCCCACATTACAGTGTCCAGCATCACCCCCCACATTACAGCATCCAGCATCACCCCCCACATTACAGCGTCCAGCATGACCCCCCACATTACAGCAACCGGCATCACCCCCCACATTACAGCGTCCAGCATCAGCCCCCACATTATAGCGTCCAGCATCACCCCCAACATTACAGCGTCCAGCATGACCCCCCCACATTACAGCGTCCAGCATGACCCCCCACATTACAGCAACCGGCATCACCCCCCACATTACAGCGTCCAGCGTCACCCCCCCCATTATAGCAATACCCTCTCCTACTTATTAGCAATACTAAGCACCAAACACACTACAACATTGCCACCAGCACGCCACCCCATAGTACAGCAATACCACCAATTATACAGACGCCACTGTAGGAAACAATGTTTTGCTTTTTTCAAATCTCCCACAAAATAGCAACAACGAACAGAGTACTTACACACACATATAGGTAACAGGTACCCTTTTCCCTCAATTAAATAGTAATGGCAGAATTTTCATGAATCATTCCACATGAAATAAAACTAACATATATCTAAAAAAAACATAACTATTGAATGATCAGTTGAACCCACACGGCCGCATTAAAAGTATTTCTATCTACAGCAAAATGTCAGAGAAAAATATTTTTGTTTTACTACAGTAATTGGATATGCGTCTTTTCTATTCATTTTAAATAACACAGTATATAAATTAAGGGGGATAGAGGAGGTGGGTGAGAAATAATTGGATGTGATTCATCAGTTTGATTAGATAGGAAACATTTAGATTATTTACCTGGAGACAACTACCCCCTTGACTCACAGGCAGGGCTGACAAGAGGAATTTTGGGCCCCGATACAGCAACTTCTTTGGGCTCCCATCATATTCAACAATGAAAGACTTGCCTTTGGTAGAAGTTCATATGATGCCACACCGTAGTGTGCCCAGTTCATATTATGCCACATCGTAGTGCCCCAAGGTCATATTATACCACATAGTATTACCCTCAATTCATATTTGGTCATGCAGAAGTGCCCACAAATCATATTATGGCATAGTAGTGCCCCCAAAACATATACCATACAGTAGTGCCCACTAATCATATTATGTCACAACAGTGCCTCCAAATCATATTATGCCACAATAGTGACCCCAAATAACATTATGCCATAGTAGTGCCCCCAAATCATTAGTAAAGCTCAGACAAAAACTCATTCACAAATAAAAATTGGTACAGCATATCAGATACTGAGTGAGAGTCCCAAGAGCAGCTTAATACATCATTTACAATGCAAACAAAAATAGATATATTGACACAATTACAGATAAAATTTATGACAAGCAATGTTTTTTCCTCTTAATTAAAAATCTCTGTACAGATAAATATGCAAAAAACATTACAGCGCAATAATGAGCAATACATAGTGTTAAACATTATTGGATACGCTGTAGTGTCCCCAGTTCAAGAAAGGATGGTTAAAAACATATTGCACACGAGAAAATATATGAACTTACCTGATTATGGCATCCTGTGTTCTGTTCTCCTACTGGGCGCGCTGGGCAAGGAGGGATCAGCTGCTGTCAGCTCACACAGGCAGTCGGGAGCAGGAATAGAGGGCAGTGGTCGAAGCAGAAATTTAGGAGTGGGGGTATAAAAAATGTAAGTGAATGGAGTATGAAGGCTTGATTTTTTATTTTTTTTAACACTTGTCCCCTCTGTGCATTTCCATTCTTCATTATTACTTGTGTTTTATGATAGCTGCATCCCTACATTACAGCAACCGGCATCACCCCCCACATTACAGCGTCCAGCATCAGCCCCCACATTATAGCGTCCAGCATCACCCCCAACATTACAGCGTCCAGCATGACCCCCCCACATTACAGCGTCCAGCATGACCCCCCACATTACAGCAACCGGCATCACCCCCCACATTACAGCGTCCAGCGTCACCCCCCCCATTATAGCAATACCCTCTCCTACTTATTAGCAATACTAAGCACCAAACACACTACAACATTGCCACCAGCACGCCACCCCATAGTACAGCAATACCACCAATTATACAGACGCCACTGTAGGAAACAATGTTTTGCTTTTTTCAAATCTCCCACAAAATAGCAACAACGAACAGAGTACTTACACACACATATAGGTAACAGGTACCCTTTTCCCTCAATTAAATAGTAATGGCAGAATTTTCATGAATCATTCCACATGAAATAAAACTAACATATATCTAAAAAAAACATAACTATTGAATGATCAGTTGAACCCACACGGCCGCATTAAAAGTATTTCTATCTACAGCAAAATGTCAGAGAAAAATATTTTTGTTTTACTACAGTAATTGGATATGCGTCTTTTCTATTCATTTTAAATAACACAGTATATAAATTAAGGGGGATAGAGGAGGTGGGTGAGAAATAATTGGATGTGATTCATCAGTTTGATTAGATAGGAAACATTTAGATTATTTACCTGGAGACAACTACCCCCTTGACTCACAGGCAGGGCTGACAAGAGGAATTTTGGGCCCCGATACAGCAACTTCTTTGGGCTCCCATCATATTCAACAATGAAAGACTTGCCTTTGGTAGAAGTTCATATGATGCCACACCGTAGTGTGCCCAGTTCATATTATGCCACATCGTAGTGCCCCAAGGTCATATTATACCACATAGTATTACCCTCAATTCATATTTGGTCATGCAGAAGTGCCCACAAATCATATTATGGCATAGTAGTGCCCCCAAAACATATACCATACAGTAGTGCCCACTAATCATATTATGTCACAACAGTGCCTCCAAATCATATTATGCCACAATAGTGACCCCAAATAACATTATGCCATAGTAGTGCCCCCAAATCATTAGTAAAGCTCAGACAAAAACTCATTCACAAATAAAAATTGGTACAGCATATCAGATACTGAGTGAGAGTCCCAAGAGCAGCTTAATACATCATTTACAATGCAAACAAAAATAGATATATTGACACAATTACAGATAAAATTTATGACAAGCAATGTTTTTTCCTCTTAATTAAAAATCTCTGTACAGATAAATATGCAAAAAACATTACAGCGCAATAATGAGCAATACATAGTGTTAAACATTATTGGATACGCTGTAGTGTCCCCAGTTCAAGAAAGGATGGTTAAAAACATATTGCACACGAGAAAATATATGAACTTACCTGATTATGGCATCCTGTGTTCTGTTCTCCTACTGGGCGCGCTGGGCAAGGAGGGATCAGCTGCTGTCAGCTCACACAGGCAGTCGGGAGCAGGAATAGAGGGCAGTGGTCGAAGCAGAAATTTAGGAGTGGGGGTATAAAAAATGTAAGTGAATGGAGTATGAAGGCTTGATTTTTTATTTTTTTTAACACTTGTCCCCTCTGTGCATTTCCATTCTTCATTATTACTTGTGTTTTATGATAGCTGCATCCCTGACATTCAAATTCTTAAGATGTCTCTCCCTTTACACTTTCTTTTACCTATGCCCCTGCACCATCTTCTCCTTTGTGCCTCTCTCCTTTCTCCGCTGGCTCTCACACATCTTCCTGTACCACCTACTCCCCTGGCTCTCTCACACGTCTTCCTGCACCCTCTACCCTCTGGCTCTCTCACTCCTCTTCCTGCACCCCCTACCACCCTGGCTCTCTCCCCCCCTCTCCCACCGCCCCCTTCCCCCTGGCTCTCTCACCCCCTCTCTCAGCGCCCCCTTCCCCTTTGGCTCTCTCTCACCCCCTCTCCCAGCGCCCCCTTCCCTTTTGGCTCTCTCACCCCCCGTTTCCCCTTTGGCTCTCTCACCCCCTCTCCCAGAACCCCCTTCCCCTTTGGCTCTATCACCCCCTCTCCCAGCACCCATTGGCTCTCACCCCCTCTCCCAGCACCCCCTGGCTCTCACACCCCCTCTCCCAGCGCCCCCTTTCCCTTTGGCTCTCTCACCCCCTCTCCCAGCACCCCCTTCCCCTTTGGCTCTCTCATGCCCTCTCCCAGAACCCCCTTCCCCTTTGGCTCTCTCACCCCCTCTCCCAGCACCCCCTGGCTCTCTCACCCTCTCTCCCAGCACCCCCTTCCCCTTTGGCTCTCTCACCCCCTTTCCCAGCACCCCCTTTGGCTCTCTAATCCCCTCTCCCAGCACCCCCTGGCTCTCACCCCCTCTCCCAGCACCCCCTGGCTCTCACCCCCTCTCCCAGCACCCCCTGGCTCTCTCACCCCTCTCCCAGCGTCCCCTTCCCCTTTGGCTCTCTTACCCCCTCTCCCAGCACAACTTCCCCTTTGGCTCTCTCACCCCCTCTCCCAGCACCCCCTGGCTCTCTCACCCCCTCTCCCAGCACCCCCTGGCTCTCACCCCCTCTCCCAACATCCCCTGGCTCTCACCCCCTCTCCCAGCACCCCCTGGCTCTCACCCCCTCTCCCACCACCCACTGGCTCTCTCACCCCTTCTCCTAGCACCCCCTGGCTCTCTCACAGCACCTCTTCCCCTTCGGCTCTCTCACCCCCTTTCCCAGCACCCCTTTGGCTCTCTCACCCTCTCTCCCAGCACGCCCTGGCTCTCTCACCTCCTCTCCCAGCACCCCCTGGCTCTCTCACCTCTCTCACAGCACCTCTTCCCCTTCGGCTCTCTCACCCCCTTTCCCAGCACCCCCTTTGGCTCTCTCACCCCCTCTCCCAGCACCCCCTGGCTCTCACCCCCTCTCCCAGCACCCCCTGGCTCTCTCACTCCTTCTCCTAGCACCCCCTGGCTCTCTCACCTCTCTCACAGCACCTCTTCCCCTTCGGCTCTCTCACCCCCTTTCCCAGCACCCCCTTCGGCTCTCTCACCCCCTCTCCCAGCACCCCCTGGCTCTCACCCCCTCTCCCAGCACCCCCTGGCTATCTCACCCCCTTTCCCAGCACTCCATGGCTCTCACCCCCTCTCCCAGCACCCCCTGGCTATCCCAGCACCTCATGGCTCTTCCACACTCTTGACCCCCCCGCGCGATAATGAGGGCACCCACGTGACCCCCCCCCCCCGAAAATCGCAGCACCCCCCACCCCTTCATTAAAAAACAAACCAAAAAAAAACAGGAAACTCACCATTGTGACAGTGCACCAGTGCACAGCATAACGGGGGAGGGAGCTGAGGAGCGCGCAGCAGAGGTGGCTGGTTCCTGGGGAGGAACCAGCCACCAAGAAGACGGGAGGAGTCGGGCCGGCCCATCCAGCCATCGGCCCTTCTGGCATTTGCCAGAAGTGCCCGATGGCCAGTCCGGCCCTGCATCCTACCATACCTCCCCAACCCTCCCCCTTTTATTCTCCATCCTCTACTCCAGTGTTTCCCAACTCCAGTCCTCAGGGACCCCTAACAGTGCATGTTTTCCATGTCTCCTTGCTGGAGCACATTTGTATTCATTATTAACTGACACATTTTGAAAGATCCACAGGTGGTCCTAATTATTTCACTGGTCACCTGGAAAACCTGCACTGTTAGGGGTCCCTTAGGACTGTTAGGGGTCCCTGAGGACTGGAGTTGTTAAACAGTGCTCTACTCTATCTCATCATCTTCCCCCTCCTGTTCTCCCCTATCCCTCTTGTTCCACATCCTCCATGCCCAATATCCCCTCCCCTGTCCCTCCATCTACACTTCAAACTACCCTCCTGCAACTTGGTCTGTTTAGCCTTCACCGCCTCTAAATCAATCTGTCACACAGCTTGTTGCGTATGGTAGACAAGCAGTGGTTTTGACTGCAGCACGTTTTAGTGTTACCCAATAAATATTACCCCACTCCCAACCCATCAGTGGTACGCCGACCTGCACGCGCAATTTTATGGGCCCTTATCATTGCATTCCCTTGGTGAGCCCTTCATGCCCCAGTCCAACATCGGTCACATATGTGCGCGCCCACTTTCTGGGTATGCACAGCGTGATTTCACATAGATATACTAAGGAAATTGTCGCACGTCCCACTCTGATAGGGGGATGCCGCAGGATTGCAGTGAATGAAAGCTCCTGACTGGGGCAGTGCCAGAGGGGGATCTCAGAAGAGGCCACAATAAAAAAATTAATGTTGAGGGGGAAGAGTCCCAAAGAAGAAGTCAACAGAAAGGGGCGAGTGTGTGGTGGCTGCCACGAGGGAGCATTGTAAGCAGAAAAGAGGGGAGAGAGCCCCAATATTTAAGGCCCCTTGTTTAAGTAATTAAGAGTGACAGCACCCTGGGAGAGGGTTCATGGCCAGATGCTATGTGGGGCTGAGAATTAGGGGGGGATGTATTGATGTACAGCAGCATGGTTACACTCTGCAGTTAGAGGAGTGTTGTGAGAGACTATGAGACTGGAGTGAGAGAAGCTCTGGTCACTGGAAAGTAATATTTGGAAGCAGAAAGTGTTCAGTAAAAATGAATTGCCAGCATCAGCATGGTACCCCCCTTACCATGAGGCGTGGGTCACTGCATGAAGGCAGCCTGGCTACAAGTTGTAGAGGGGGTGCCTGGTGTAGGCTATGAAGTACAAGAAAGAGGAAAGAGGAGAGTCCCTAGATAATGGGATAATAGGGGAAAAGTACAAGAACCTCTAGTATGTTGGGAGTGATCAGTGCTACAAGCTGTCTCTCCTTTACTGAGGACCAGACGCGGTCTGGCCCATACAGATACCTTCTGCACATGTGCAATGTACCTAGCCGCAGATACCTATTACCCATGCACGACCCCCACAACAAAACTGCATGGAGGTGCAGTGACTTCTTCTGTTCCCTGAATATATTGCGCAGGGGGAGAATAGCTAACGCTACTGCAAGGAGGTGTAGAGGTCTGTCATGCATGTCATGCCTCCCTGAGACTGTTATCTCTAACCTATATCAACACGACTATTGACTGCCTACAGTATACCAGCAAGATATACTTCTCTATCCTGTGTATCTTGTTATAAATAACCCAACATCCCTGGTTAAGTTTGCAAACATGGCCTAATATCTTTTTCACATTCCGCTTACATGTATTACAGACATCAGCCCATAGATTCTGTCAATAGGTCAATATGGTCCATGCCTACTGTCTGCATGTTTGTATAACTGGCTGGCTGCTGCACCCAGAGCACTGGGTATATGAACTGCCAGAACTGTTTTATTGCTGTTAAGTGTTGGTCGGAAGATTTGGCATTTTCTAATGAAATGTTACTGCAACCGATATGCTTAAGTGCTGGAGGAGAAGAGGCTGTAATAAAGTTTTGTCTTCATTTTAACTGAGATGGCCTGGTGCTCAATTTTTATTTAAATGTGCACTGCAGCACTACTAATGTCCGCTCCATTGTATCTGTGTATAAACACCTGAGAATTCAGGGGTCCCTCTGGCTGTGAATTCCACACCCACACCATAGGTGGAGCAGAAGAGGAGGGCAACAGTTAATAGGGTACCACACAACATGGCACCCCAAGTAAGTGGCTGCACAACACTATATCAGTAGCGTTTCACAGGTACTCACCCTGTATGCTGATCACTCAGCTCAGCAGCACACTGTTGAATCACTGCTAACTCTGGGTCTCTCTTAGAGTAGGATGCACTCAGGGCCCCAAACATATGCGCACTTAGGAGTCGTGTATATCTCAATACCTGGTACCTGTAAAGGATACGCTCCCTAAGAAGTATCTAGAGATGAGAGTAAGTTTCATTATGTCTAAGGTGGCCTGCCTGTGTTAAGGTCACTGTTGTAAATTGAGTGGAGCTGTAGAGTCAGTGATGACAGAGGTCTCTGTTGAATTCAACGATTAGCATACTAGTCAGGCTGATAAGTATGGTAACTTGCTGCACCCACTCCTGGAAAAATGGTGGAGTGGAGAAAACAATTCGGATCTATTAGTTTGTACCTAATGAAAATCCCTAGGTTCCCCTGTGACAGGTTCTAAGAAAACATAATTTTTCCTCCCATTCTTCTTCTGTATATCCCCAAATACTTACTTGTCTGTGTGATAACATCTTATCACCACATTACAAATATTTCATTATGTTGTGAATTGAAATAGTCAAATATAATGTTGAATGTATTTGTAATAGAATCCCATAAATGTCGTAATGATTGAATGAATTCTCTGTACAGCGCTGCAGAATTAGTGGCGCTATATAAATAAATGATGATGATGATTTGGTCATTGAGCCTCAACATTATTAACCTACTGCCCATATGCAATTAGTTTTTAATTAGTATTTGCATAAATACCATTTACTGTAATAAAAAATTGGACTGTTACTTAGTGTAGTATTTCGAAATAAGTAGTGGTCATCAGTACTGTAGAGTTCACATATTTCAATTGTTGAATGGCGCAGGTAATATTGCTAATATGTACCAAATCAGGTTTAAAATAAAACCAAACTTTTTTAAGCCCAATCCTAAAATAGGTTCTAATAGTCATGGATGCGCACTATATTTATACGTTCTCAGCAGGCTGAATCACACTGCACTTTCTGTACATTAAGTTTTCCATCACATAGATCTATATTTGTTCCAAACCTGTTAACTAGAAATATCAAGTGTGCCTGAAAAAAAAAAGGAATGTTCTCATGAACATTCAGTAGGTGGCACTTAAAAAAAAAAAAAAAAAAAAAAGCTTCTTTGATTGTGCAGTCGCCATTAGGGAAACAGAAGCAGAAGCAGGGGCTGGAGCCAGTGCATCCTACAGGCTGAAAAGACAGTGTAGCCAAGGTACTGTGGCAAAAGCATCAACCAAGGCCCAGGCAGTAACATACAGAGGGGGAGGGGAGAGAGAGCGAGGGAGATTGATGAGAGAGAGAGAGAGAGAATTGGGAGAAGCCGGAGAGTACAGCAAGAAGCACACAGCAAATCCAAGCAGCACAAGGCAACAGTAGTGAGCCGGGCTCACACAGTGCAGCAGATTGAGCTGCAAATATCTGTCACAGAAGGGACAGCTCCTTGCCACCCAGATCCAGATTAAAAAGGCAGCTCTGCTTGTATTATGACAGCAAAAATCTGAAGATCTCCGTTGCTGATTTGTTCCTTACCAGGTAATTCTCCTGCATTTTACCATGTACAATGTACATTTCTGGTGCGATGTTGCTGATGCTGTTTATTAAAAAAAAAAATGATCCAGTTGAATTTGAGAATTAAGGTCAGTAGCATCGACATCAACACCTTTGGGTACTGTACACGTTAAAATATTATGATGAATGTTTTACTGGGGCTAGATGATGAAATATCTAGTGTCATTTAAGTGTGTGCGGTCTCTATAATAATTTGGAGACAAATATTTGCTGTATGTAGATTTTTATACATGCTTACACATATGCATAATTTACAGTACACATGCACATCTTGCTGTAGGTTGAATGCAGTGTTGAGTATTTTTGTGCTGATCAGGCAGAGAAGTGTTTTACCTGATCCTTATGGAATTTTACATAGGATGAGATAAAGATGTTTCTGTCTCTGTACCTCTCTCCCCCTCTCACTGCTGGTACAATGTATGCCCAGCAGGATAGCAACATAAGAAGACAAATCCGTCCCAGTTCTGTGGAGGATATTTTCAGTTAATGTACCATAATCCTGATTTAGGATCAATACTTTGCACAAGGGAAGCAATTAGACCTCTCTGCTTTGTTTTCTAAACTTTAAAGAATAACAGCCTAGCCGGTGTGGGATGTTATAAGGGAGGAAATCTGGCCTTTGATTATTGGGCTCCTGTTAAACATTACCATTGATTTTCTGATCCGAGGTGATTCAGAAAAGAGATACTGAAACACCACATCCTTTAAATCAGCTTAGTTCTCTCAATCTCAGGCAGTGTATGGTTAAAAAAAAAAAGAGATTACGTTTGGGGGGGTCAGCAGGGTTTTGTAGCTGCAATTTACATAATATTATGACAAAATAAAATGTTTGTATTTGCAAATTTTGCCTGTTTAATTGTAACAGGCAATACACATGTAGTATAAGAAGTTAATGCTGCCAGCCATTGTGATAATATATACATTATTTAGAATAATTTGACGTCTAATATGGTTGAGGCTTTCGATTCCACAAAACGGGAAATCAATCACGTACTCTAAGTCCTATATTACATTAAAAAGATGCTAACATGATTCTGAATACATTATGATTGGGATACAGAAGAAGGCAGTTATAAGTAATGTAATAAAAAAAGAAATAACAATTGAGCAATGTTTTTTTAATGAGGTGATATTGTTTACAGACATTTTGTGAGAGATGTGGGTTTAGCAGCAATGTGTATAAAATAGTGATAGGACCCTTTGACACATATTGTTACAGCTGATTTGCAGCCAGTATACCGTACCCTGATATTTAACCTCCCATGTGATGTAGCTTTGGCTGCCATCTAAAGTTAGATAATCAGATAATCTCGGATGCTTACATACTATAATGAACAGTCAATCAGTCAGTTTGTGCAGGCTTTAATTATACAAGCAAAAGGTTACCCAGTATGTTTTTAAAAACTGTTTTTATATGTTAAATAAGAAATAGCATATTAAATGAATACATCAATTAAATAGATACTCTGTTGTTCAATAGGAATTCTTAAAGAATTCTTAAAGAATATGTTCAAATGGCCCTTTAAAAATAAAACATAGATGCTTTATTGACAGATTTTGCTTGATTGAGGTCCAGTCACAATTATTTTACATGAAGGTATAAGGTGTCAAAACGAGGGAAATCGTATGGACTGAAGAACTGTGACGAAGATTATCCATTAAGCAGTACTATCTTCAGTGATAAAAACTGCGTTCCCTTATTTGCTACACTATAATACACATGTATGTTAATGTCGGGACATTATTATAACAGTATTGAAACACGCTAATTTATTGTATACATTATACAAACAAGCCCCATTCGGTAATTTGATGGATAACTCTAGAAAGCTAATAACATTAACAGATGAAACATTGGGGCTTAGTAGGTGTTTCAGTACAAACGTGCAGAGACCCAATAGTTTCCAGCAGTCCCTCAATTTTCAGGGGCCGTCCCTATTTTTCAATATTGAACAACTCCACAATAAAATTCCTCTTCATTTATGCCTCTTAGATGCAATTGTTATAAGCTGTTCTTATAGCCCAGACTTTATTAGTTGACAATTATTGAAAAGTATTTAAAATGCAAAATAGTATGTTGCAAATTAAGGAAACATGACACATTTTAAAAATGTTTTATAGTTAATAAATAAAAAAGTAAAAAGCTTTGTATATAAACCCCCCCCCCCCCCAAACAATGACGCAGGTTGGTCAGTTTTAAGTTCTGTGCTGATGCCGCATTTCTGATGTGTCAAGGGTTAGTTCTTCAATGCATCTATAACTACGCAATACTAGTAGTTAGTACTGTTCATATGCAGAGTGTCTCTCGGGGCAGTTGAAGCAGGGGCTGGCCTAGGGTGATGATGGAGTAGGATGTTCACTGCCAAGCACACTGTGGACACTGGTGAAAATTAGTTAAGAGAAAATTACTAAATTGAAATCTACAGAGAAAATTAATAAAGCTGTTTTTTACACGTTTCATGAAAAATACAGGTGTTTTGTCCAACTGAATGAATGAATTAATTGCCTTAGATTATAGTCTTCATTAATATTACACTACTCTGAGAAATAGCACTGATATATTTCCATATATCATCATCATCATCAATTTATATAGCGCCACTAATTCTGCAGCACTGTACAGAGAACTCACTCACATCAGTTCCTGACCTGTTAGGGCTTACAATCTAAATCCCCTAACATACACACACATAGACCGAGAGAGACTAAGGGCAATTTAATAGCAGCCAATTAATCTACCAGTATGGTTTTGGAGTGTGGGAGGAATCCCACGCAAACACAGGGAGAACATACAAACTCCACACAGATAAGGCCATGGTCGGGAATCAAACTCATGACCCCAGTGTTGTGAGGCAGATATAATAAGCACATACTCATTCCTAGGTACTGTTGCATTGTTAAACATTACAACCAGAGGGGGCAACGACTTCCATCTCATTACATAGGGCAATTGTAGTTACTCATCATCCAAATCCTGTGATCTTGCTAGTACAGATAGTTGCCTACTTGTCCACCTTTCACATGCATACATTGCCCACATTTTGGTTTTAGTACATTCTCTGGGAAAGTCTTCACTTACTTTTACAGGCTCATGGATCTGTCTGGAAATGTCCTTAGCAGAAAGACCAGAATGTCATTATAAAGTCCATCCTATTAACACTGTAGGACCACTATCTTGGTTTAGCGTCATTTATGTCTTCAATGAATTATGAGATTGAGGAGACATCAAGATTTTTTTTATTACACCACTATTATTATGACACTTTTGTGTATTTCAAAGTTCTTTTTTCAACATTGGTCAAAATGAGCCTAAAAATGTTTTTTCCCAATGTAAAGCGCACTTGGAGGGTTCATTAACATCCCATTTAAAGCATAGGCCAACAACTAGCTTCCTCCATAGCTGAGAATGTGAATAACCCCCCACTAAATACTCCCTAAATGGTCCTTAAACCTCACTTAAATAGTCTCATCCTGTAAACCCAAATCTTGTTTTTGTATATGAGTGCATACCTAAATGCATTTGTGCATCTAGCCCACTCTCATTAGTACCCCTTTCACACCGAGGCATGGACCCGGGAATAACACAGGTAGTGTGTAGGTGTGAATGGGTCAACCTGGGTCATGTGACCTGGGTTAATCCCGTGTTGGAGCCGGATACGCTGCAGTATGAAAGGTGTTCCCGGGTTATTCTACTTGGGTTCTGTTGAAAGCAGCTCGTTGACCTCTGCTATGTCATCTATATGAGCCTCTGCTGTCCCCTTTTAATGACTCAATTTGATAATGCTCGGCAAACATGGGGACAGTGTGAAAGCTGACGACCTAGGATATACCCAGGACCAAAGTGCGCTGTGAAGGGTTACAACATACGTGACCATGTAAATAAATCCTAGTCGCAGTGAGGCGCAGACGCAACACACGTCAAAACAGGGCTAAGCTGTGCG